>NC_056734.1:724500327-724800327 GCF_019279795.1 Protopterus annectens | reverse complement strand
ACAGATTCATACCCAACTGTACACATGAGGCCAGAATGTCCAGTATATGTGCCCATATCTGCTGCCTGTCCCCCTGTCCCCCTGGTAAGTCTGAGGGATGATCCCAGATGTGTAGCCAGCAAACAGGGAGTACAAGTGATTTTCAACCATCATGAGAACACAACTGTTACTGTAGCAACCCCCAAAACTGTTAGAAGAGTAATATTTCAAGTATGTCCTATCTACACTGCCATGTTGTCAAGCTATGATCAGTGTGTGTATAGTAACATAGTGAGATGTATGTGCATAATACTAATGTGTAATCTGGAACCTTGTGTGGCAACAGTCAGGTAGTGCTAAAAAACATTGCTCCCACAGGTACATTGGATACGAACACTGTGCTGAGAAATATAGACCGCTATAACCTGTACTGGTACCATCCACCCTGGTATTGTAGGGGATTGTGAGTGTTGCAGTTTCTCTGAATAATAAAGTATCACTGGTCACTGTCACCCACACTGTGCTACATAATATAACTGTGTAGGAAAACATGTATATGTGTGTGTCAGATCACTAAAGGTGGAAGAGGGCAATATTCTAGATATGTCCAGGTGCACTAGCATGTGGTCAAAACATGGCTAGAGTCTGTGCAGAAAGAGTTGGATAGCATAGTGCAAAACATCAACCCAGAATCCGGGTGTATGTGAACAAACAGTTAGTCAGTGTTAACAAACATTCCCTCCACAGGTATACTAGGTAAGAGGTGTATACTGCAAGTAAAACCAGTTCATGTGTAATGATGTTGACAGCCATATCAGTGTCCAATATAAGTCTATAGGGTAGTGTAGTAAGACTTGTAAGGTACAGATAACAGTACTGACTAGGAAAGTAATGTGGAGTACAGGAATATACTACTTGTTAATTGACATATTTCTCCCCCACCTTATCTCCAACAATAATCAACATACCCACCCCAAATGGTATGTACTGACTCTGATAATGTCCAATTGTTTGATAAATATTTTACTGGTTCCCATGCATGTGCCATATTGAATTATTTCAACATTGTTGGCATGGTGCCATCAAAGTACTTGCATGCTGTTCATATTACCACTGTGGTTCCATATATGCATGTGTTTTGTTTGCTATGCAACTGTTTCATATCTGGTGTCGGGTTAATGGGAATATCTATGCATGCTGTTATACCTAACCCTGGAATGTGTTGACTATTATGAACCCATATATGATGTTGAAATCTAAACACTATAGCACACTTAGGAAGACCGGTTCCAGTGGACCTACCACCTCAGCTGGCCAAGGCACCGGGCACCAGCATGTCTGGGGCCCAACCCCAGACCTTCCTGTCTGATGGTCCTGCACCACCTTAAGATGGAACCACCTCAGGGGATGGGGCTCGTGCCCCTGGGAGTGGGTGCAGACAGGTACCTGTCACACATTGCCAGGTCAGGGTCGTGGTGCATAGAGCGATCAACAAGCAGTTCGGTGATCTTCTACACCAGCTCGAGGGCCACGTGTCATGATTAGCGAGTCAGCCTGGCTCTGCGTCACAGCCCCCCAGCACAGCCACCTTCGGGGCTGTGAAGGTGCAGTGGTGACTGCCCATGGGTGGGGACCTTGGTCTCACTGTTACCACTAGGGGGCCTGTGGGCTTCCGATATCTAAACACCCCTCCCCATCAAGGTGTTTACCCCCCAAATGTGTCATATACCACCCCTGTATGCATCTTGTGTGTCTTGTCTCTTAACCTACCTAACCTACCTCCCCAAATATACCTACTAGCCCTCCCAATATCCCACTCTCATCTGAAAAAAAAAAGAAAAAGGCAATCTGTTCTCACAAAAAAATCACACCCCATACATAACTGTCCATTTTGCACATGTGTCTACTGGACACATGTAATCCAATCTAATTGGCATCACAGCTAATTGTTGTCCTCACCCCTCTCCCAGGGGTCTGAGTTTCCAAACCTACCTCCAAATTCCGTGTTTATGTACAGCTGTTGCTGTAGAAGAAATGGGCAGATATGGACCTTTCCTACACCCTTCCTGCACATCCCTAGCTATTTTTCCTACTGTCTTTCCCTCTTTGTGCCCCATTTTTCACCACTTTCCTATCAACCCTTTTTTCTTTTCTTTTAAAGAAATTAGCATGGGCGTAAGTGGCAGTAAGCACTTATAAGCAGCAGTAAGTAGGTTTAAGCCTGTTTGCACAGTGCTAAGCAATGCCTACACACATTAAGCAATTTAGAAGCTGAGTATAAGAAATGGTAATCGGAAGTTAGCAGTGCTTACCTCCGCGCAAACATGCACAAATCCGCTTACAACTGCTTTAAAGTGCCTTAATCACTCTGTATCCAATGGCCCATGTTCTGCCCAGCAACAAAATAAACAGCCTTTGCAAGGCTCAAACCCAGGACCCTGCACACCATAGACATAGTGATTTACCACTAAGCCATGCCAGACATACATACATTTGATATTTTCAGAAACATATCATCCAGCCCAGTCATGCAACAGTACAGAGAATATATACCAACATTTAGATGTATGTGTGTTTGTAAATATATTAATATCTAAACAGATACAATATAGCTATATATGTGTATGTATATATATATATATATATATATATATATATATATATATATATATATATATATATATATATATATATATATATATATATATATATATATATATATATATAGATATATATATATATATATATATATGTATATATATATATATATATATATATATATATATATTTAGAAATATATACAAATATATAAATATATATTAACATATATACATGCAAATGTCTACATCGACACATATATACGTCTACACCTATATGTCTACATATGCACAGCAAGTTACATATATGTCCGCAGATATATGTCTAAGTAGGTATATAAGGACATAGTTATATATATGTAAGCAGATATATATATATATATATATATATATATATATATATATATACATATATATATATATAGGTATATATGTCCATACATCTGTAGATACCAATGGTAGATTAACAGAAACATACATGTCCACATGCACCGTTAATGGGGTTGAGAGGCCCCAAACAATATACGTCTTGTAAGAATTGGCATGCCCCCCCCCATAGCCAAACACATCTGCCCTGCAATATACTACCAAGTGTTGCAGATCCCATAAGCAGGACCTGACATGACATGGGCACAAGATGTTAACAGTACTATATCCCACCTGTATGATGTGAGGCTGGTATTGGTAACATATCATGCAGTACAGTCTGGCTCCCATAGGAAATGTAAAATCTGGAAGCTATCAACATCCCCAGGATACATACACACAGACACTGACACATATATGCAGATACTGATATATGTATATATATATATATATATATATATATATATATATATATATATATATACATACACACACATGTGACTACACATACACACGCAGAAATATGTACAGTAAGATACCTATGTAATAGACGCACACAATACGGTACAGCCACTATGCCTACAGTTAACAACCTAACAACTGGACACTGGATGAGCCACCCATACAAATGACATTCATTGCGTGCAACATATACCCACAGAGAAGTCATAGGATAAACACCACACACAGGTATGCAGAAATGGAATACCTTTATTTGTGTACTATTACAGATTTATATGCCAGGTCATATAGCTGTTCAGACACTGACATCCATATCAACAGAGTAATACAACTGTGAAACAGTTATACTAATACAGTAGTCTGGAAAGGTTCACAACCGTTGCTGCCCTGAACAAGCCCTTCAAATTGTACAATAGTAAAGACAGACAGGGCCTCAGGATACCACACAATCAATAGTAAGTGATGCAGGTGTATAGTCCAGCAGCCTCTATATACACTCTGTACACAATCACTAGGTGGTAAAGACTTCAGTTGACCAAATGGGATGTAGCTGTTACATAAGAAGGCATCACTGACACCATCACATGCACACTGGCAAACAGAACAGGCCTGCAGTAACCCACTTTATGTAAGTAATGTCAAGATAGGTGACATGTATGGTACTGTACATCCAGATACCTTAAGGCAGCTCACCGCTGATATTCCCACATTTTGTAACAGTCTAGGTTATGTATGGTGCACCCCCCTCCTAGAATCAATAATACAGGATCATACACCACTGTTACATACACTGGCCTCTGGAGTGCATATAGGCACACACATGTGTTGTGTAGGTGAAGCCCACACATATATGGCCCCAGCCCCACCGTATGTGTGGGGGATACAACAACAGTGGACTGCTGGCAGGCATGGCAGTGTGGTATACGTATATGTGCATATGCATCTCTGTCTGTATATGTGTAGACATATACTGCTCTGTATATGTATATATCTGGGTGCGTATATGCATATCTATGTACATATACACACCCATCTATATATGTTGATATGTACATGTGTAATTATCTATACAGATATCTGGATAATCATACGTACATATATATTCACCATATGTCCTGAAAATGGGGTGTAGCCCTACCTCAGCCCCTATAGTCCCACCTTCGTAGTGCAAGGGGATGTCAGGCATGTATAGCAGGTATATTAGCAGACTATTGCTACTGTAATAGGGATTGTCTTCACAGACATGGTGTGTGTGGGAGGTCACATCTGCTTTTCACATGTGCACCATTGACTACTGACACATTTTAAGGACATCATAGTACAGTACCGATGCAAGCATGTAATGCTCCTGTGGACTACAGCAGAGATATTGGCCAATAGGTGTGGATCTTCTGACAAATTATGTGCAGTCCAGAGGTATACACAGACCCCCTTAGTGCAGAACATGTGGACCAAGACTGACAATATGGATGTTAACAGCCATGTAGATGGGTATAACACATAACAACTGGTATACATTCGCCCCCATAGGTTATGCATTCACACACCCCTGTCTGTCCTGACACATAATAACTGCTGGTACAGAGGTGCCATGGACACATACTACCCACTAGATAGTGACATACATCTGTACAGCATCCCATCGCTCTGTCTGACATACATGACTGTTAAGGGAGGCCAGGCAGCAGTACATCTGGAAAGTATCTGGACATGGCACCTCACTGGGTAAGTACACTAAGCTGCTAGGCATGTAACAAAGCACTGTGCAGGCTACAGTCAGACTGGCTCAATACTGGCCTACATCTCCTATGGAGGAATGCACATGTACCTGCATATATAGCAGGCTCTACAGGCATGTTACAGCACAGGGTAAGATACACCTGTGTGAAAGTGCATAACCACAACCAATGTGAAAACAGCCACAGCCACATATGATAAGCTAGCATAATATTACATTATATGGACTATCTGTGCAACACCATCCTCATATGTGCCACTTATACACTAAGCCTACATATACTGGGCCACTACACAGTGTGTTCTGATAACAGTCTGTGGTATGGGACATGTGTGTGTATGGCCCTACAAACATGTCAGCCAATACATTAACATACAGTGGAGCAGCATGTAACATCAGATAGGATGGGACCTAGGACGATGACATCTACCACAGTCTGTACACAGGCCAAGGTACATATTAACAATACACACACCGTTGACATTCACCATAAGTACACAGACCTCAGTTCTGTACAAACAACCACAGAATGTCCAGGTTATGTCATCAGATATAACCCCTACTATACATAATATGTGCAGCAGTCTGATATCTCACTAGCTTGTTATCAGATTTGAGCTTTGGCCGGCTAACATCTACCTGAAATCAACTGGACGTATACATGAATTTAAGTACACTTTTATCTGCTCTTTTTCATATAGTACTGTATTTAATGTATTTATTTGTGTTTTTCACTGAATATTAACTTGTTAGAATTTCTGTGTAGCCATTGATGGCAGTAGGGGGGTAGTTATCTCTGCTTAATATTTTAGCTTTGGACGGCTAATATCTACCTGAAATCAACTGGACGTATTTAAGTACTCTTTTATCTGCTTATTTCATATAGTACTGCATTTAATGTATTTATTTGTGTTTTTCACTGAATATTAACTCAACTGAAGTTGTGGCTGTCTCTCTACAGAGTACTTGTTAGAATTTCTGTGTAACCATTGATAGCAGTGGGGGTAGTTTCACCTCATCACTGATATTCTCTCCTGCCTTATATAAGTGGTACATTTTGAGTTATCTCTGCTTAATATTTGAGCTTTGGCTGGCTAACATCTACCTGAAATCAACTGGATGTATAAGTGAATTTAAGTACACTTTTATCTGCTCTTTTTCATATAGTACTGTATTTAATTTATTTATTTGTGTTTTTCACTGAATATTAACTCAACTGAAGTTGTGGCTGTCTCTCTGCAGTTAGTATCTCACCCACCCTCCCTGTTCTTGTTTTGGTGTTAATGTTGGTGGCTTTGAAATTGCCCACCCCTCTTGTAGATTTGTATTTGGATACTCCTTCTGGGCCCATCTCATTTGCTCACTCAGCTGAGGGCAGTGAGATCATATTCTGATTTCAGGCACTCCTACTGTGTACAAAGAGAGCATTTGGGAAGGACAACCCCTGTAGCCTCTTAATTCTGCTCTGTTCCCTCCCTCAAAAAAAATAAATAAAAAAAAAAAATATATATATATATATATATATATATATATATATATATATATATATATATTTATTTATTCAGCTGTTCTTACTGTAACTGTCTTAGTTGCTCTTCTGCGTTCTGTTATCTGTTCAGTCACTCTTACTCTGCACTTATTACTGCTTGTTAGTAGCCTTCTAATTTACTGCCTTCTGCACATGTTTTTTAGTCATTTGTTAATTTAATAGCATTTCTTTGAACTGTATTTGTATTTGCTGTATTGTTGCTACACACTCAGGTGTGCTGGCCTGCACTGCAATTTGAATTGTATTTACTGCTGTTTTAGCTACTTTTCTGTAACAAAAAAAAATCTAAGCTTGTCTCCTGCCTTTCCTGTAACTAGTCAAATCCAAATACAGACTTGCTGTATCCAGGACTGCTGGTAAGCTTCTGAGCCCCCCAAGCCTTTCTGTGTTGGAGGGAAGCCTTCTAGCTTATCAGTGGGAGTGGTAAGCATTAGATAGCCTATCTACCACAAGAGGAGTGGTTCCTGGCCCAGAAATTGTAGCTATTGACTGTTTGGACAGTTTTTTTCATCTCTTTCAGCATTCTGGTTTAAAAGCCACACTTGCACTTGTTTCCCACATTTCCTGTAACTAGCCTAGTCCAGATACAGAGTTGCTGTATCCAGGACTGTCGGTAAGCTTCTGAGCCTCGCAAGCCTTTTTGTGTTGGAGGAAAGCCTTCTAGCTTATCAGTGGGAGTGGTAAGCAGTAGGTAGCCTGTCTACCATGAGAGGAGAGGTTCTAAGCCCAGAAATTGTAGTTTATTGACCATTTGGACAGTTTGCCCATCTCTTTCAACTTTCTGGTTTAAAAGGCCACATCTGTGCTTGTTTCCCATCTTTCCTGTAACTAACCTAATGGGTAGCACTAGAAAGCCTTAAACTGATACAAGCCTTCTAGCTTAGAAGAGAGACTTTGGAGTGATTAAGTATCAGTTTTCTGTACTTTCTTGCTGTACTTAACTGTTTTCCGCCTAAACGCAGATTTTCCAGTGTTTTTTGTGATTTAAAAGCTTGTTTTTTTCACATGTACTTATTTGACTGCCTATACTTTTAAAAAGTTGTTTTGTTTAAATAATCTGTTTAACTGTTGTAGGCTACACACTAAAATGTGATAGCCTTTTCTGATTATTTGTAGTCATTTAAAGCTGTTTTAAGTGTATTTTTTACTGCTTTTGCCTTATCTTTTTCAAAAAAACAAAAAAAAAATTCCTTGTTTCCCACCTTTCCAAGCTAGTACAGTCCAGTTTTCATGCTAGTGCTGAATTCAGGGCTGTGATACTAGTTTCTGAGTTTCCCATACCTTACTTGGATAGAAGGAAGTTTCTCTGTTCACCTGTGAGAGAGGGGAGCTTTGAGCAACCTATCTGTCCCTTGAGGAGTGGTTCCCGCCCAGAAGTTAGTAGTTTATTGACCATTTTGGGCTAATTACTATCTCTTTCATTTCCCTACTATAAAAACCGTGTTTGCACAGTTTTGCACTCTGTGCAGCGCCAGTTAGCTACTGTTAAATTATTCCCAGCTCCACTAAGTCTCCTCTTCAGTTTTTCCCTTGAAACTAGTCTAACTTTCAACCTAAGCACTCAAAAAGAATCCTACAGCCCAGCACTTGCTCAGACCTAATAGCAAGAACTAATATACCCTGACACTGATTGCCCAGCAGGGCAAGGCTCTTTATTCACCCCTCACCAACCAAGTGACTAAGCAGCTCACCCTACTATTCAGGCATGAGCAAAGGAGAATTTCAGGTGTACTCTCCAGTGCAACTGGTGAATCTGGGTATCCTGAGGCAATGTTACAACTGCCTCATGTACACAGACAACCCTCTCCTCCTGCCACAAAACACTAACATATGCGCGAGATGCAATTATACAGCCAAACTGGAAGCTAAGCTGTCTCCACCCAAGACTGGAACTGACAGTCAAGAGAAGGTTAACACTTGCACCACACCTCCAGCTGCACACAGAACTACTAAAACAGCACTGGCAAAAAATACACATAAAAAAACAAAATCATACTTGGAGGCTCTAAATAAAAACCTGCAAAAGCATCAGAGACCTCCAAAGCAGACACCCAAACAACCTGTACCTCCCATCACAAACCAGACAACACATAAAACACAAAATCAGTGTGCCGCACAATCACAGCCCTTAAGGCGAAATAACATACCTAACACACTAGCAATAGGTGACTCTATAGTCTGGCACACTGACGTTCCACTCACTAGGATGGACAAGCAGAAGGTTACTGTTAGCTGCCTGTTGGGAGCCAGAATCTGTCACATAATACAAGCACTCAGGTCACACCAGAACAAGTACAAATATGACTCTGTCATTGTTCATGTTGGTGTGAATGACATAAGACGTACCTCCCTGGACTATATGAAATGAAAGATGGAAGAGCTCTCTGATCATGTAGCCCAGGCTGGCATGACCCTGACCCTGAGTAACATCCTGCCCTCACCAAGAATGATACCTCAGTATAAAGAAAAAATGATCAATTTCAACAATTGACTAAGCTTCTGGTGTCATTCAAAGGGGATCCTGTGTCTGTCATCCTGGGACGACATGCTTGAAAAGCCACATTGCTTCGCAAGAGACAGCTTGCACCTGTCACCCCTAGGCTTTTGAATATTGGCCAAGGCTCTTGCTGCCCCCATAGTGCCTTTTTTAAGCAAGGCTCAAAAGTCAAGCCCACCAACGTAAACAGCACAAAGTAACAAAAAACTGAGGGTTATGCTACTCAGTGCAAGGAGTTTAAATTTCAAAATGCATGCGCTCGAAGCTCTCCTCAGTATGGAGAATGTCAACATCTGTGCAGTAACTGAAACCTGGTTCAAGGCTTCAGAGAGCACCCCAGCACTACCGGGCTACAACTCATACCACACGTTTCGGCCACAAAATACAGACCAAAACACAAAAGGAGGGGGTGTATCCATATTCATCAAGGATACCTACACCTCCAGGTTAGTGGTGCAGCATGATACCTCTGAGATCATCCATGTGCAACTAACATCGGGCAAATCTGCAATGCAAATTGTGGCCTGCCACAGATCACCCTCCATGACCCAGGACCACCACTCCACCTTTATGAAAACACTGGAAAACATGAGGGTCCTACCGACCGAACACCCTGACATCGGGCAACTTTAATTACCCTAACATTCACTGGAAAAACTACTCGAGTACAAACTCCCAGGCCCAGCGCTTCCTGGAATTCATCAACTCAAATGCCCTGGATCAGCTGGTAAACTCCCCTACCAGAGGTGAAAACATATTGGACCTGGTCATCACCAACATGGGCGACAGGTGTTCCACACCAGAGGTCAACCCGTCACTGGTTAGATCAGACCATAAACTAATCACTCTGGATGTCTACACCCCACCACTACCCCAACTAAGGAAACCTCAGTAAAAAACTTTTCTAAAGCAAACTTCACCTTACTTAAGGCAGAGGTGGTAAGTTTCACAGCCCCCACGCTAAAGGATAACACTGCCCAAGACGCAGAAACCTTTACAAATGCACTCTATGAGCACCTACAAGGATGCATGGATTGTGCCATCCCTAGCAAAACCAAGACTCACTCCTCTAAGAGAAGGAAACCAGTTTGGTGGACTCCTGCCATCAACAGGCTATACAATAGAAGGAGGAAACTATTTCAGAAAAAAGCAAATCCCAAGAAGGAAAGATATCCCTGATCAGTATCGGTAAGAAACTAAGATCCCTCATGAAATCATCCAAGGTTAACTTTGAAAGAAAATTAGCCAAGGATTCAAAAGATAACCATAAAGCCTTCTTTACCTATGTTAAGAATCTAAGTGGCAACTCACAGATATGAACTGAACTAGTGCAAAATAGCACAAAATATACTGAACCTACTGATATTGCCAACATCCTGGCAGATAGATTCAGTGCAAACTTCACCCCCTCTCACCTCCAAAAGGGCCCACAACAATACTGGAAAAGTGTAGTGTCTCAAAAATCACAGATGCACATGTGAAAACAGCCCTTTCAAAAGCCAAAAACACAGGATCAATGGGACCAGATGGTGTCCCAGGCTGCATCTTGCACGAACTAGAACAAACTAATCCCCCACCTAAACAAGCTGTTCAACCTCAGCCTCTCCACAGGCTATGTGCCCATAGAATGGTGCACAGCAACGGTTATTCCTCTCCACAATGGAGGGGCCACAACTGACCCTGGTAATTATCACCCCATAAGCCTGATTAGCCTGGTCTGCAAGGCTATGGAGTGCACCATCATTGAACTCATTAACAAAGTCATTGGGAACCTCCAAACACTTGATCTGACCCAGTTTGGCTTTGTTATGGGTAGATCATGCCTACTAAATCTGGTTGACTTCTTTGAGGCAGTCACCAAAGCCATAGATGAGGGAAAGGTGGTTCACACAGCCTACCTTGATCTCGCCAAGGCGTTCGACACCATTCCTCATTCAGGTATTATAGAAAAATTCACCAGCCTGAACATAAACCCCTACGTCACGAGATGGGTTGCCAACTTTCTTACAGAAAGAACTCACACAGTAAGAATAGCAGGCTCCAGGTCCAATTCTAAATCAGTCACAAGTGGTGTCCCACAAGGCATGGTCTTGGGACCCCTACCATTCGGCATATACTTCTCAGAAGTACAGGCAAACACAGGAGGACTATGGCTAACCAAGTTCACTGATGACTGCAAACTGGGAGTCATAATTGACTCTCCAGCTGACATGGACATCCTCCAAAAGGGCCTTAGTGAGACGGACACCTGGTGTCAAAGTCATGGCCTCAAGCTAAATGCCAAAAAATGCATAGTCATCCCGTTTGGGAAAAACAAAACACCCATGAATTACCACATAGGTGGCAGCCCCCTTAATATAGAAGAGGTAATAAGAGATCTGGGGACCCAGGTAGATAGTAATCTTTCCTTTGACAATCATATTGCCAAAGTAGTTAGGAAATCCTTCTATGTGGCCCATCTAATTAATAAAGGGTTTGTATTTAGAAATAGAGGTTATAGTACCCCTCTACTCATCACTCATTAGACCTATCATAGAGTACAATGCCCCATTTGGGATGTACCTCACAAGACACTTCCAACAGCTGGAAAGACCACAAAAGTACCTCACCAAGAGAATTACTGGACTCAAACATATGTCCTATGCAGCCCGACTGAAAAAACTCCAGCTGTACTCAGTGGCATATCATTTACTCAGAGGTGATCTCTGACTGACTTACAACTCAGAACTGATGGACATGCTCCACCTAACGAAATCCATGGCACTGCGAGCCACGTGCTCTAATGAGCTAAACCTCACTACAACAATAAATAGAACATGCTGGAAGGATAGATTCCTGTCACAGAGACTCTCCATGCTTTGGAAAAAAATTCCAAATAACATCAGGCAGAGCCCCTCACTAACACTCTTCAAGAGAAACCTTGACAAGTGGATGGATAACAAAAAGTACACCCCTGGGATCATTTCATTGGCCCTGCTTGACAGAAGATCAGTTAATTAATCAATGGGGTGGCGAAAGCCAACACACTTTGGCTAGGCTTATAAATGCCCTTGGGCAGATAGCCTAGTACCTACCTATGACCCTATGATGACACTAATTATGGTAAACAGCACATATGCACCTCTTAATGCATGACATATGTACAAAGGTTGACTGAGTTGTGGCTAGAAGCACATACACAGAGCCAATATTGACATGTTGCTGTGATAACATCATACATTTACTGTTGTAACAGGGTTTGTTGCAACATATGTCCTATGAGGGATATGAAGTCAGTAACTGTCAAGGCTTTCACCATCTACAGACTGCAATCCTCAAACTACCTTCTGCAGTTCACAGGTGCATGCTCTGGGGGTAACACATAAAACCAAAGGCACCACACACTGCCCAGTCTGCAGATAACCCTACAGATGGGGAGTCCTCATAAACATAGATCTGACATGACAGGTATTAATACATGTAGGACAGCCATATCCACACACACCCTGTTAAACCAGCATTACTCTGAATGCAGCATAGCAGCACTTACAGTCTGTAGTCAAGTCAGGCACATCCCCCTCCTGTGTGTTGGCCTTTTTCTACAGTGTATGTTGTCAGAGGTAAATCCCCAGTCCATCTGAGATGCTGTTTGCCAAACAACAGATCAAGTTCCTGCTCACAGTGAATGAAAAGGCCCAACACCAACATGATATTCCTAGATATTGGAGTGTGTTTCCATGCAATTGGCTATGGGAATGTTACCACAGCTGTTCCACATGCAATCAGCTAGGGGAGGGCTGCAATTCATGCAGAGGCCATCAGCTGATCATGAGCATTACCTAAACTACACATGCTGCTGCCTAAACAAAGCAGGTGTAGGTCTCCACATCCACCAGTGAGGGAGTGAGAGAGGCAGACAGAGGCAAAGGCAAGTCAGGGAGAATAAAACTTAAGCATGTTTGTGTCACACACCTACCAGCACAGGGTATCAAACCACTGACAACTATGTAGTGCTATCACAGTTCTATGCAGTTATTGGATGTGCCACATAAATTATCTGTTGTGGAACCCTCAGAACATATATGTGATGGTGAGTGACATCTGCAACAGGGATATGGTAGCTATACGGTAGGTGAAGTACACATGCCTGTCTGCATGAACAGGTGTCAGTGTCAACACAGCCACAGTCTCACAGGGACGCACACATATTGACACACTTGGCAGGGCCAGGATTACAACTCATCACTGGTGAGATTGCCACAACACATTACTGTGCAGGTATCACATGCACCACATGGGTCATACGGAGGTTATGTGGGCAAAGGGAATGGGGAGGTGTCTGACATCAGACAGCATGCATTAGTATGCCAATAGGGGGTTATAGTGAGTGTGGATGTGATCATATGCATCATACAACACACACACAAACACACAGGGTGCCAGTACTGACATGTATGGGTGCATTTCTGCATGGGTGTATGGTGGTCGACTGTGCTAGATGACTATACAAGGCTAGGTGATGGGTATACCTTGGCATCAGGCCACATGACAATGGTCTGCATTCTGGCTCAGGGCTGTAGTTTGTGCATTTGCCCACACAGGTGAGTATTGTAACCACCGTCCAGTCACCTGAGTGACTATTGTGTGTGGCCAGTGCTGTGCATCACTTGCCATGTATGTGTTCCTTAGTCCATGACATGGAAGGTGTCTGGGATGTGCACACCTCCCACATGCATGTACAGTGGCATGTGGAACTGTACCTGGGGTGTCTGGCCCATGTTGTGTACACAGATTATCATCAGATGTGCTAGTCTTTGCCACGTGTGGTGGAAACTTGTAATGGGCAGCAGGTTTACCCTGCACCTACATTGATAGCATGCTAACGGCATTCCCTGGTGTCAGTGGCATCTGTCCATACAGGGCATGATTTCAGGCATGGTATGTTCTTTGTGGGTCACATGTGATGGCAACACAGGTGTTGCAGGTGTCCAGTGGGGAACATGGGGAAGGTGCACTGTCTGCATGTGCATGCCTATTGGACAGATGGACAAGGTGCCATGCCCTCTGTAGCCCACTACAATCACTCCATAGTTACTATCTGTGGCCGATACGCAGTGTACTACCCACATATTGGTTGTTGCCTAAGCATATGTGTGTGTATGAGACATGGGTTGAGAGTGTGCTCTGGGTAATAGTGGGGTTGCTAACTGAGATTGCCTGGCCTTGATGTCACATGTATGGGTATGGATTTGCACCCCAGCCTCTCGGCTATTTCACATCTGTTATCCCTGTATGGTGGACATTGTGATATTTACTAGGGCCACTTTATAAGAAATTTGCAAAACCCACTTCACATTGGGCCCAGGTGTCACACACTCACCACCACACAGGATACAGGTTACAAACGCACACACACACACACACTCACACACACACACGCACACACAAACACACACACACACACACACACACACACACACACACACACACACACACACACACACACACCCCTGTCATGTCTGGGAGTAGAACCTCTATGCAGTTATAGTATGTGCCATGGAGATTACTGGAGTACTCCTTCCCCAAAGGTGTATATCACATTGGATGACATCAGCAGCATTGCCAAAGTAGGACATTCAAATTGTAGTGAGTGTGGCTAGGTTAAAATGTATTGCTCCCTACACAAACAGTGACAAATGCACAAAACATCTGCAACTGGCATATGTGGGTATAGAACCCCTAACAGAGGTCTATATCACACTACAGCATGAAGCTGTTATATGACACACCACAGGGATTACTGGCAAACTCCTTCCCCAAAGGTGTATTTCACAATGAATGACATCAGCAGGATTGCCGTAGAAGGGCATTTGAATTGTACTGAGTGTGACTAGCCTATAATGCATTGCTCCCTACATAGACATTGAAACACACACACAAAACATCCAGAACTGCCATGGGTGGGAATAGAACCCTACTAGGGTTCTACATTACACTACAGCAGTACACAGTTATAGGACACACTACAGAGATCACTGGGCTGCAACCTTCCCAGATGTGTATTTCTAGGTGAATGACATCAGCAGCCTTGAGTAAGTTGAGAATTTGAATTGTAGGGAGTGTGACTACTCTAAAAAGCATTGCTCTCTACACAGACAGACACACAAACTTGCCAAGTCCAGAATTAGAACAGCTATCTAACTAATTTAGCACACTACAGCAGTACACTGTTATAGGACACGCTACAGAGATTACTGGGCTACAGTCTTCCCAGAGGTGTATTTCTAGGTCGATGACATCAGCAGCCTTGCCAAAGGTGAGCATTTAAATTGTAGGG
Organism: Protopterus annectens; assembly: GCF_019279795.1. Classification (NCBI taxonomy): domain Eukaryota; kingdom Metazoa; phylum Chordata; order Ceratodontiformes; family Protopteridae; genus Protopterus; species Protopterus annectens. The sequence goes on along the minus strand of NC_056734.1, from coordinate 724,784,823 downwards.
AGTGTGACTACCCTATAAAGCATTGCTCTCTACACAGCCAGACACACACACTTGCCAAGTATGGCATTAGAACAGTTACCTAACTAATCACACTATAGCAGTAGCAGTTACAGGATGTTCTACGGAGATTACTGAGCTGCAACCTTCCCAGAGATGTATTTCTAGGTGGATGACATCAGCAACCTTGGCATAATTGAGCATTTGAATTGTAGGGAGTGTGACTACTCTAAAACGCATTGTTCTCTACACAGACAAAGTCAGACAGACACACACACACTTGCCAAGTCTGGGATTAGAGCAGCTACCTAACTAATTTATCACACTATAGCAGCATGCAGTTACAAGACATGTTATGGAGATTACTGGGCTACAACTTCCCAGAGGTGTATTTCTAGGTGGATGACATCAGCAGCCTTGCCAAAGTTGAACATTTGAATTGTAGGGAATGTGACTACCCTAAAAAGCATTGCTTTCTACACAGAGAGACATACACACAACTACACAGTTGCCATGTTTGGGATTTGAACTCCTACCTAATTTTTTGTCACACTACAGCAGTACGATGTTATGGGACATGCCACAGAGATTACTGGGTTTCAACTCTCCCAAAGGTGTATTTCACAATAGATGACTTCAGCAGACTTGTCATAGTAGGGCTATCGGGAAGGCAGTGTGTGTGCATGGGCCATAACCCATTCATCTAGAGGTTGACATGCCACATGTGGGCACACAGGGTCATATTTCATAGGTATGTGTATACAGCTGCTAGATGACTACTTCCTTGTGCAGTCATGTTGCACAGCTGGTACATGCACCACATAGTCTGTAATGCTGCCAGATACTGGTGGCTAGTATCTGCAGTGAGTAACATCCAACCCTCATGTGGTTGGGGCCCTTTGGCTAAGTGGTGGGTGGGACAGGACTGGATGGCTCCTTGTCACAGTCACCCTCTTCCACACATCTATGTACATCTACCTTTGGCTTATTATAGTGTGCTGTCCTTACATATATGTTGGTATTCCTATCCACTGTGTGTGCAAGGCATGAGTGGTGCATACTGATGAGTGTCTGCACTAACAACTGCAACTGCCAGATATGTCTGTTCCACTGGTGTTTTCAGACATGGCCTTCATGAGTTTAAGTGTGTGAGCATGCCCAGTTCAACCTTTCAGTATGTTGTTGACTGACTTTGCCTTCATTTCACTAAGTGTGTGAGCATGCCCAGTATGCCCATCTGTATTTAATGTGTGGATCAAGTCCAGGTAGTTAGTATTGCAGTGCTGACCTTGGACTATGTAGGATGGGGGGCACACCTGACACTTGTACACATTTGCTATGACTGAACTGGTATGTCAGGTACTCCATTTCATTCTGTATTCCTACCCTTCAGAATTAACATCCCACTGCCTGACCTGCTGTAGTCTGTCTATGTAGGCCTGGGGGAGAGGTTAACCATAGCCATTATTCAGGGGCCATACAATTGGTAGGTTGATTGACTTACCTTAAGGGTGTGCCAGACATGCAGATGGTGCTGGAGGGCTGCCTATGTTGGATGCACATAGTACACTCCCTATACATGGCTGAGCACAAGTAGCGTCATGTTTAGCATCCCTTTTACTGTATGTACGAGTCAGAGAGAGGTGTCATTCCCTGGGTCCCCACTCTGTTAGTGTATGTGCTATGGGTTGTCTCTTTGTTGAAGCCTCAGCATACTGGGCACACCTCCATCTGCCTACTGGGGCAGGCTCAGGTTGTTCCTCCTCTGAGTCACTCTGCACCTATGCAGGCCTTGGCATTGGTGGGGGGCTGTGTGGTCCTGCCTCATGCTGCTCCTGCTGCAGCTGTTTCTGCAGGATCATATTGTGTAGCATGGCACATACCATAACAATGTGGGTACATGAAGCTGGTGAGTACTGCAAGACTCCACTGGACTTGTCCAGACATCAGAACTGTGACCTGAGCATCCCAAACACATGGCCTATTATAAGTCTGGTCTGTGCGTGTGCCTCATTATGGCGTTCTTGTTCAGGTGTGTGTGCATTTCTGATGGGTGTCATCAGGCATGACTCCAGGGTGTAACCAGCATCCCCCACTAGGTGACCATAGGGGATGTCCTCATTGGCAAATCTCTGGTACAGCTGCATCAGAAGCTAGATGTGGGAATTGTCATAGCTTCCAGGACAGCCAGCACACACATTCATTATAATGCCCTGGGCATCACATATGACCCGGCAGTTGATGGAGGGGATGCCCCTGCGGTTGATGTAAGCCATACCCTGATCAACAAGTGGTGTTTTTATGCATATGTGCGTGCAGTCTGTAGCACCCACTACCTCAGGGTATTCTGCTATTTGGTGGAAGAGATGCATATTGCTGGCCAACACCTCACGGGTGTTGAGGAAATATACATGCTCACTGGCATGTGCTGACATGCTGATGCCTGTGAGATCCTCATGATATCCCCAGTTGAGCTTTGGAAGGTACCTGTGGCTAGTAGTCCTAGGCCAACACATGCCTTGGTATCCAATAGGATGGGTTCCCCTCGGTCAGTTTGGTGTGTTAGGTGTGGCCGGCACAGCTCAACAATTTGCTGTCCACCCTATAGTGCTCTACTATCTCCAGCTCATGTAGCCCCTGGTAGGTTACCCTGGGTCTGTACACTCTTCTCTGTCTCCTCACTGTGGGTTGATTGGCAGCATTCACATTCTCACCACCTTCAGCCTCTTGCACATGTTGTTCTATGTTGCCTGCTGAGCCCTTCTCATTTTGTAGGTTTGTTTCTTAAAATTTCCCCGCTTGTATACACCAGTGGTGTAGAGTGTGGGAAAAACCAGAGGGGAAGGTGTTTGCATAGTTTATAGTAGTGTTCTGGGCTGGGCCGGTCTGCTGCCTATGTAATTGGCTGATTCTGATATATTTCACCTGCCAGCTAAGCTAGTTCTCTTTGATTACCTTCCTACTGTTGTTTTCCCTTCCCATTGCCTTCCTGTTTAAGCCTGGGTGCGCACTGGGTAAACACAGTGCTGCAATTTCCTGGTTTAACTTATTTTTTCTTCCTGTAAAACCTGGTGCATGGTGTGCACACCCACTTAGGCTTTGTAAAGAGTGCTAGGCAGGTTTGAACACACCCCCTAGCTTAACTGTGCTAAGCTAGGAGCAAACCCAAGCCACAGGGCTCCAATCTGCTTACAGTATGCCTGACACACCCACCCATGATGTCACCTAACTTCTAGGCTTGCACCAAGCTATTCCTACTCTTACAGTGTTGGGACCTGGCTCACATGCTAAGAGGTTGACAGCTATGGTGAAAACTGAATTCAATGAATATGTTTGGGGGCTGTATTCCCCCATTATTGGCTTTGTCTAGGTATTTTGTGCTAAGTGGTTGAGAGCTGTGATGACAAATGAATTCACTAAATGATAGCCATTTAAGTTTCAGTCTGTCATTCACAAAACAGCTTATTTGGTATAGTGGTATGTTGCTCTGACTGTAGTGTACAGGGTCCTGGCTTCAAAGCTTGGCAGTGAAATGCATGGTGGTAATGAAAGATTTTATTATAGCAACATTCCAAGATTATACAAGCAATGTTTAAAATGTGTCCCTAGTTTTAGGATTTTTGCCCCCCCCCCCCCAATACATTTTGTCTTTTTCCAGATTTTTTTGTTCTTCAAAGTTGACAGATGCAGTTGAGTGAGTGGATTATACAAGGGGCTGAGAGCTTGAAGAGATGTTTAGTGTTGCTTATGCTGAATTGGCTTGCATCGTTAATAGCACAATAGGTAGTATACTTGTTTTTGATGCAGAAGGCTGTGGGTTCTACTACCACAGTGTACAAATGCATTGCTGATACTGTACTGTGTTGTACTTTTAAACGGGGTAGATGCTGCAGTCCTGAGAATGCCCTCTTTGGTGAAGATACCTAGTAACGATGAACCTGTTATCAGTTTTCCATCCATTCCCTATTGCAATATTGCTAGCTTATCATTTTTTTATTTTAACATAGGCAATTTATTCCTCAAGGGCAACAGGCACTTTATTTGTAGACAAAACAATGAAATATAAAGTTGTTTGCTAGCAGCAACCTCTTCATTTAGTTACAAATCTCTTTAATGTGGAATTATTTAGATGACTTTTACTTCTGCAGAGATTGTGCATATTTACTGATACTGGTGGATTGTAGAAGTTTGAGTAGACTTTTATGATGGAAATGTTCTGAAATGGGCAGTTTTGCTATTATTGGTGCATGCATATGATGGAAATGTTCTGAATTGGGCAGTTTTGCTATTATTGGTGCATGCATTTTATTTCATGGTTTACTGGAAAAATGTTCAAAACAATACATTTAAAATTTCCTCTAACAACTGCACTGTATTATACAAGGGATATAATTTAATACAATCAGAAAGGTGTATCAAAGAACACATGCATGTTTCCTGTGCAAGGGCCTATGATTTGAAAACAGCCCAAAGTTAATCTTTATCCATCACTGGCCAGATACATTTTCTTTGAATGTTGGTTTAAATGCTGTTTCAATGAATGTGAGTTTCAAGGGCAGAAACGTTTTAATGCTAAGGCTATTTTCATTGTGAGACTGCATTGCTTTGTTTAGCATATGTCTATTAGTGTTTGTGCTATAAAATGTAAAATAAAACTTTTAAATGAAATCCAAATCATCGTAGACGTAAAGCAGTATGCACATTAAAGTGTTTATGGTAAATGAGGTGAAATAGCCAAGTAATGGGACATTGGAATAGCTACAGGGGAGGCCCCATTCAACCATGATTTTGTGAAGGGGGAAGGTCGGCAAACTCAATCAGCCCCGGATGAATTATACCTCTCAACTGTCCAGATTTTTGCAGAATGAATAGATTTTTGCTTCTTATTTTTGGTTTGTTCCTCATAAAATTTGTGGTTTTCTGGCAAATCATTTAGGAATGAAGTCACTAAATAATAACATACATTGAGTTTCAGAGTTCAGAAAAATGCATGCTAAAGCAAGACCTGCTATTCTGTCAACTGTCTAAGTTTATAAAAGAGCAATTTTTAGTACTGTTTGTATGTTCCCCCAATATATTTGGCCTTGTCCGGATTTCCTGCATTAAGATGTTGAGAGGTACATGCAAATAGGTTAATAGGTTCATAGGTTGGTACTAAGCTATCAGCGCTAGGGCCTATACAAGTCTAGCCATAACAATTACCTGGATATTTCTTCCCACAATATTTACTTCCCTGGATCCCTGTCTAGTAGGGTGACTGATGTGATCCCCGGGGTAAATTTCCTATCTCCCATCCAATCGTCAAGGTTCCTTTTGAAGAGGGCCAAGGAGGTGCTCTGCTTGACATGTATAGCAGTCTTTTCCAAAGTATGGGGAGTCTCTGGGTCAGGAACCTATCCCTCCATCATGTTTTGTTCATTGTGATGACAAGGTTTAGATCCCTTGAGCGTGTGGCTCTGAGGGATTGGGATTTCTTTAAGTGGAGCATGTCTAACAGCTCAGGGTTTGACATGGCCTTGTATGTTAAACAGAGATCGCTTCTGAGTAGACGATATGCCACAGAGTATAGCTGGAGTTGTTTTAGACGGCCAGCATAGGGCATTTGCTTTAGGCATTTGATTCTTTGTAAGGTATTTCTGCGGCCTTTCCAGCTGTTGCAGATGTCTTGTGAGGTACATACCAAATGGGGCGTTGTACTCTATAATGGGTCTAATGAGGTATGAGTACAGTGGGACAATAACCTCCTTTTTTCTGGATGAAAAGCCCTTAGTGATGAGGTGTGCCACATAGAAGTATTTCCTGACTGTTGTGGCAATGTGGTTATTGAAGGTGAGACCACTGTCCACCTGTGTCCCCAAGTCTCTCATCACACTTTCAGTGTTTGGTGCACTCCCACCTATGTGGTAATTCATGGGTACATGGTTTTTCCCAAAGGGGATAACTATACATTTCTTGGCATTAAGCTTGAGCCCATGGCTCTGGCACCAAGCATCTATTTCTGTAAGGCCCTTTTGTAGAATATCCACATCATTTGGGGATTCAATAATGGCTCCTGGTTTGCAGTCATCTGTGAACTTTGTTAGCCAGAGTCCCTTAGTGTTGGCCTGTACTTCAGAGAAGTAGATGCCAATCAAGAGCGGTCCCAGGACTGAACCCTGAGGTACTCCACTTGTCACTAGTCTGGAGCTGGATTTGGAGTCTGCTACTTTTACAGTCTGGGTTCTGTCAGTAAGCCAGTTGGCAACCCATCAAGTGACACAAGGATTTATGCCCAGTTTAGTAAGTTTATCTATGATTCCAGAGTGGGGGATGGTGTCGAAGGCCTTGGAGGTTGCCAATGTCTTTGTTTATAAGTTCCAAGATAATGCGTTCCATGCTCTTGCAGATCAGGCTCATCAGACTGATGGGACGGTAGTTCCAGTGATCCAAAGTGGATCCCCCCTTGTGGAGTGGGATAACTGTAGCTGTGCACCACTCAGTGGGCATGAAGCCTGATGTGAGGGTATGATTAAACATGTCACTTAGGTGAGGTGTCAGTTCATTTTGACGTTCATGTAGTACACAGCCCAGGATGTCATTTGGTCCCATGGATGCTGTATTCTTAGCTTTGGAGAGTGCAATTTCTACCTGTGTGGCCATGATTACCAGAATCTGGCAATCTTTTGGTACTGAGATGGGCCCCTTAGGGAGTGAGAGGGGGTGAGAGGGGGTGAATTTGGTACTAAATTGATCTGCCAGGATATTGGCAATATCCTTGGGATCAGTATATTTAATGCCATTCTGTTGTAGCTCAGAGCAGATCTGAGCATTGCCATTTAGATTCTTGACATAACTATAGAATGCCTTGTGGTTGTCTTTGGAATCTTTGGCAATTTTATTTTTGTAACTAGATTTGGAGGATTTTATGAGGGATCTCAGCTTCTTACTGAGGCAGGTAAGGGAGTTTTTTGCATCCTGGGATTTTCCCCTTTTCTGCAGCAGTTTCTTCCTTCTGTTGTATAGTTTGTTTATGGCAGGGGGACCACCAGATTGGCTTCCTTTTTTTGGAGGAGAGCGTCTTGGTTCTATTTGGGATGGCATGATTCATGCATGTTGTGGATGTGCTCATACAGTGCCTTAGTGTAGGATTCAGCAGTAGAACATTCAGCTCCCATCAGCATGGGTGTCATGAAGTTTGTCTCTTCTGACTTGAGTAGCATGAAGTTGGCTTTGGAGAAGTTTTTACGGAGGTTTCCTTACTAGGGGGTGGGGTGGGATGTGAACATCAAGGGTGATTAGCTTATGGTCAGACCTGACCAGTGAGGGGGTGACCACTGGTGTGGAGCATCTATCTCCCATGTTGGTAATGACCAGGTCTAGGATATTGGAGCCCCTGGTGGGACAATGGATTAGTTGATCCAGGGCATTGGAATTTATGAATTCCAAGAACCATTGGGAAAAGGTATTGGTACCCAAGTTGTTTTCCCATTTAATGGCAGGGTAGTTGAAATCACCCAGTATTAGTGTGTTTGGTTGTATCTTAATATTTTCCAGTATGTTTAGAAAGGTGTAGTGAGAATCTTGGGGCATGGTGTGGGATCTGTAGCAAGCTACAATTTGGATTGCCGTCTTACCTAGTGTTGGTTGTACCTGGAGAATTTCAGATGCATTTTGCTGGGCAACTAGCCTGGAGGTGTGAATATCCTTGGTGAATATGGACACGCCTCTACCTCTACTGTTTCAGTTTTGGTTTGGTGGTCGAAAAGTGTGGTAAGAGTTGTAGCCTGGTATTGCAGGGGTGCTCTCTGGTGCCTTGAACCAGGTCTCAATTACTGAACAGATATCGACGTTCACCATTTTTAGGAGTGTCTCAAGAGAGTGCATTTTGAGATTTAGACTTTTAGCATTGAGTAGCATTACCTTCAGATTTTGTATGCTGTATAGAATTAGGTATACCCAAACCTCTCAACTGTCCCTGATTTTTGGCTCAAAATGTTGCTCTCCCCCTAATAATCCCTCTGCAAAATGATAAATTTGGAAGAAAATGTGGAGGGCTGCAATTAATAAATAATTGTAATGATCAGAGTTATAGATTACTTTTAATTTCAGAAATGCATGTAGATTCTCTTATTTTGTCAGCTGCTCAAGTTAACAGCACTAATATTACAAAAGTGTGCCTTCTTTGACAGGTTCCCAGCTGTATTGTGTGGCTATTTTATATTTTTGCGTCACATTTTTGGTCCGTTTTTCATAAAATTGTGGTTTTCTGGCAAATTAGTGGCAAATCATTAAAGATTGAAGTTAAAAAATAATGACAGACATTTGAGTTTCAGATTTCATACCCTTCAGAAAATTCATAGTAATGCAAGACCTACTATTCTATTATTTTTCTAAGTTCATAAGAGCAATATTTAAAAACTGTCCTTATTTTGGGCCTTTGCCCCACTTCTGTTTATGCCTTTATCCATATTTCTTGCTCTGAGGCTAAGAGGTATGACAAATGTGTCAGGGCCATCACCGTCAGTCAGAGACATTTCAAATGGTGACATACTTGTTGCACCCCACTCCCCCACGTTGTGACTCTGGATGTGTCTAGGTAAGGCAAGGAGCAGTTATGCAGTGTAAGTGTGCAGAGTATCCCCCATCCAAGGTAGACACAAGTACTACAGTGGCTTTTCATCTGTCCTTGATTTTGCAGAATGTTCTGGTTTTCTCTCATATTTTTATACTGTTGATTTATGCTTCTTATTCAGAAAATGCATATTGTTACAGTGCCTGTTGCTCTGTGTTTAAGTAGCAATGCTTTAATGACCATCAGGTAAGCTTGTCTGAGATTGTAAGATGCAAGGAAGCTTTAATAAGCATACTGTTAAAGAATTACCAACACTGAAAGCCTTTTTGTTGTTGCCATGCAGAGAATATTTACATAACTAGATAGCATATAAGTTTTAGGTATTGAAATGCATATGACAGTATTTGTAATAAAGGACAGGATTACAGTATTTTCAGAAGCTCATTACATTTACTGAAGACTTGTAGTCATCTTTGTAGGCTTCCCCATGAAACAAGTAGATAGTTGTTGTCAAGCAGCAGGTCTTATTTGGCTAAGAAACATTTTTACTATTGGGGGTATCACACAGATTGCTACTTTCAGCATGATACTTGGTACTTTTATAAAGCTGAATATAAATAATATAAATTATAATTAGAACTGCAGTGCAAGGAGAAGTGGTTTGAGTTGAGTTTTGCTTGTTTTTTTTATACTTGATTTTGACTGGCATTTAAAAAATAATTTATTTTTTCATGCCACAAAACCTTTTTGTTTCCATCTAGATATTAAGTAACCTGTCATTTAGCCAATGCATTGAAACATTTTTTTTTTCTTTTACAATTCATTTTGTCTTGATTGGACTCTCATAATGACGGTTTGGCACCTAGGACAGCGTATTTAATTAATGTCCCAGTTTTTGCTGCTTTTTAGCATAACTCCACCCCTTTCTAGTTGATTACATCCCTTCCAGTTGGCCCCATCCATTTAGCTCTCTCCTGCAGACCCACTTTGATTTGAAATCACCAACTACCACTGGGTTTTGCTATCATAATATATTTCCTTACATTGAGAGCATTTCTTTTTACCACAATTCTGAATAGGATGAGAAACAGACCCACAATAAAATACATGTTTTGGGGTTGACCTTTATACATGACGTAAGTTTTTAATGTCTTTACTATGACTACACTAGGGAGATGTTGAACTTTCCCATCACTTAGTTTCATAGGAATCCCCACCTTCCATATTCTGTTCCATAAATTCATGTCATCATATATTTTTTAAATATCAAGTGCAGTATTATACACTGTCAGAAAAAAAGAGTTTTTACAATATCAACACTAATATCAGCAGAAGGAAACTGAACATGTAGTTGTTTTTAACAAAAAAATATTCAGTCCATGAATAAAATATTGTGACAAAGGAAGAAAATATTTTTAGTGCCCCATTTACGCAGAAACCTCTGTTCTACATTCATTGTTTCAAATGCAATCTCACAAAAATATTCACGCTCAAGGTAAATAAACACCCGCACATCATGTAAAGAAAATTCTATTTGTCCCAGATGTAATATATAGCTAAAACTTATTCTATTTTAGATTAAATCCTTATAACAGGTAACTTACAACTTAAAAGCGTAGCACCTTATTTTAACATTAAAGTTTACAAAGCTTGTGTATAAGTTTTAATGTCCTCAGTTGTAGTCCTTTTCTCTAGACTAGGGTGCAGATCAACATAAGCTACCTGTCAAACTAAACCAACTGGCATTACAGAACCTTTAACCTTTGACATCACAAGACTATCAGTTATCTTTCTGGATGTCATATATTTCTATAATTTGACACCAAGATGTGGTCTTATCTGCTAAAGATTCACTTTTGGCAATTAACATCTTTGGAATAACATCATCTAATCCATCAACAAGGTATTAATAATTACTTTTTTAACCATTGTAGGTACTTCAGACACATTTTCTGCCATTCCAGCCATTCTTTCCTGATATCTTATGTGACCACCCTCTGGCCCATTGCATAACTTCTGGGATCGAAAAGGGTAGGGGGTAGGTAAGGTAGCCTATTGAGAGTAACCTAATCAACAAAGGATAAATAAAATAAACTCACCATGCTGCATCATCAGAGAAGACTTAGGATACTGAAGCTAAGTGTTGTTACAAAGGAAAATAGGACTAGCAGGTAGCATAAAATGAAAGGGTATTACCAGCAGTTGAAATGAGAGAGAAGGAGCAGTGAAGTAAGCACAGTATGAAGCTACCAGAAGGACAGCAATTATAATTTGGCCAGTAAAGGCACAAGTGAAAGGAAAACTGTCTGAAGGGTAGAAGAAGGAGAGGGAGGCTTTTTTAGGAAAAAGATAGAAGGAACAACATAAGAGAAGGCTCTGGCTAGGCTGAGCAAAGGTGGGGGAGAGATTCCAGAAGACTGGATGAAAATAATGGTACTGAATAAATAGTTTGACTCACTCTTCAAAAATGAAACCAAGTGAACCATATTCTACTGGGACAGATACAGGGCAGAGTGGGAAGCTGAATAGACTAACAGCAACACAGAGACAGTGAAGGTGGAGAAGGAATGGCATTCTTTAGGAAAGATAAAACATAATGACTAGATAGACTGTTTTCCAGTCCCCTCAATAATCTTGCCTGTGTATTGGCAAATCCACTGATAGACATCTTTATTAGACCACTAGCCAGTACAGAGAACACCCTGTAGATTGCATGATATTAAGTTGGGTACTCTTTTATAAGTGAAGTGGAAAATCTGAGGGATCTGCAGACTTTTTCATTTAATTGCAGTGGTAGAAACAGTCATAACATGGATTCTAAGAGAAGCTGGCTTGTTTCTTTAAAATGAATCAATGTTTAAGACAACAGTCAACAAACGTTTATGGCCAGAAGGTGCTGCCAAGTCAAACCAACACTGATCTAATTTTAGGACTGGGTTGCAGGTGAATCTGACAGAGAGTGACTTTAGCTTGGCCTACCTCAATGTTACAAAGACCTCTGATTTAGTCCTCGACATGTAGCCGGTTGGAAAATAGGAAGGACTGAGGGGTACAACTGTGACTGAAGAAATGGAGTGCTAGTGTGTGTGTGTGAGATAGTGAAAGAGACAGAGAGGTGATATCAGGAATATATAAAATGACAAGCTGAGTAGGTTTACAGTTTAATACTACATCATACAGCCTAGTAGTCGCTGTGATCTGTGAGAACTTTGACCACAGTTATTTCAAGCTGGAAAGGAACTTATATAATGTAATTTGTAAAAGTGGAGAGGGCCTATTTGAAACCATGTGCAGGTAGCATCGGAATGTAGGTGCTTTTTTAATGTGGTACTACTTTAAGCAAAGTGGGAATTCAGTCCAACAGTGAGGTAGACTATGGGTGATGAACCTGTCATGTTTGTTACTATAGCTAATTGAGATTTTGAAGTTAATTGTATTTGCAAAGGTGTCAGCCCATTTATCTGTTCATTCTAGATGCAATCTGATATAGGAGGTTTATTTCTTTGCCTAAATTTTAAGACAGCGGTTATCACTCAGGAGTTCATCTGGATAACCGGTTGAAATATCGAGACCCACATGAGTGAATCTCATCATGCGAAGACAGAATTGCCAAAAATCCAGACTGATATATATTAAGTCTGAAGCTGCCATTCAGACACAGACATCAAAAATCAAGATTAGTCTGACTAAGAAAGCCCTTAAAGAACAGTTACATTCTAAATCTGCTTGCATATGCTTTCAAGACAATGGATAATATATTTGTTAGTTGCATAGATGCTTAATTTGTGTATATTTTGCTGCACTAATAAGTTCTCTTACTATTGTGTGTGCTTTATCATTGCATTTTATATAGCTGTACGTATGCACATACATTTATCAATGTTTTACTCAGAAAACTAATTGTACATTGTTAAGACTGCACATATTTAATTATGTATTCTTATTAGCCTGTGTACTCTGTCTTTATACATCTTTTTTTTCTTTTATGTTTTGTACCTTTTAAAGTACACAGGTCATGACTGAAGTGGATCAGTGGACCAATTCACCTACATGGTTATCCAATGGAAATAACATAATTAACTAAATAAATCAATTAATAAATGAACAAATAAACTAATTTCCTAGTGCAGGTGTGACGTCTGTGAAGAAGCTGACCAGAATAAAAATCTTGAACTTCGTTTCAGAAAGCCATGCTGGTTATTGTCCAGGTGGAAGAAATAGACTGTCCCTCTGAAATAGTTCCACAAGTGTTCTTTTGACACTACAAATGATACAAGTAAGCCCAATGATATGACAGTTCTCTAAAACACCTCTGCTTCCACCCAGTGTGAGACTCTGAGCAAGCCACTTATATAGCAGTCTTTTTTAAGCTTATTTGTTGGCTAGGTAAGCCCACTAGAAAAAATGCCCCTTTCGGGGTGACCCAGGAAAGGGGCAATTTTTGTAGTGGGCTTACCTAGTCAACAAATAAGTTAAAAAAAGACTGCTATATAAGTGTACTACTAGAAGTTAAAAAACAAGTTATAGTGCTAACAGCAGAATCTAAATCATTGTTGCTTCTATTATGCACACATTTGGCAATGTATTCTTTCTCTGTGGTGACCAAAAATCAAATGTCTGCCATTATTTTCTGACTTCAGTCTTCAATAATCTGCCAGTGAATTGCCAGAAAACTACAATTTTATGAGAAATGGACCAAAAATATGAGTCAAAAATCTGGATGTTCTGTGAAAATCTGGATAGTTGAGAGCTATGTCCTCCCTTAATGATAAGGGCCAGTGTGACCTTTCCCATAAGGTGGCAATATTGACAATAAACCCTGTTAATTAAATATGATATATGTGGTTTGCAGTATTACATTATGTACTGCTGAAAAATAAACAGGGAATATTGTTTCAGGCCATGGAGCTGATATTTTTGACATTGCACAAGGTTTTCTATATTTGATACAGGGTTTTGTTCAATGGGTTATCTATGTAATTTAATAATGAAACAGCCACAGGCAATGACTTGTTGAAATTAGTGCTATATTTACTCTCAAGAGCATTGCAAATATCTTACAGTTTAAAGTATATTGCACCACTGACTATAGGGGTACTTCAGTCATGGAAATTAACCCTAATTTTACTCGTGCAAGTATAATAAGCTTTATGTCTATTTTCTGGCATGTTGCAGTTACTTAGGGAATGATCACAGTTTTTGTTGGTATGGGTCACTGGAGGGGTCAGGCCTGGATTGAAAATGTTTTGCTATGCTTGTTTTAGACGTATCACAGGTAGCAGAAAACAGAAGAGTCCTCCTCACTGAAGACACTAAGACAGATACAGCACTGGTAGATGGGGAGATAGATGAGTCTAAGGAAGGATTCATAAAGTCTGACTAAGTATGCAGGAAGTTGACAACTAAGCTTCAGTGCAGACATATGCAAAGTACTGTACCTACACCACATCAGTCCTAGTTTGAACTTTCAGCTGGATGAAGCTGAACTGAATAATAACAGAGCAGAAAAGGGATCACAGGGCACAGATCACATCTGGAATTGTATCACCAAAGCAGAGTGAAAGGGCCTTGATAGTAGGGTCAGAATGCTGCTGTGCAGCTTCTGGGAGATAGATTCCAGAAGATAAGAGGTAATGGTTCCACTAAACCAGACCCTGGTCACATTACACCTTGAGTAGCATGCCTTGTTATGGAATCCATATATGGAAAAGGGAAATCGGGTTTCTGGAAAAAGTTCAAAGTAAACCCACCAGAAAAATGCATGGAGTAAAGCAGAAAGGATATGGCCAGTGATGAAGGGAACTTTAATTCGTCTCACTAGGGACCAGAAAATATATTAATGACATGTTGATTGTGCACATGATAATATCGGTGACAGAAGAGTCATCACAAACTGCATACATATAGGGAATAGGTGGAGGAGGGAGTACAAGCAGCATATTGTGTAGGGATTCATTTCTTCCTGGATCTCTGAAAATACTTCATCTCTGAGATACCTCATAAACTATAAAGTAGTGTTTATCTCTATTCTGTTGACCAGGCATAGGACTCAAAACTGAAGCAAATCCAGTTTGAATGCATAGAAAAGTAGGTCATCTAAGAAATAAAACCTCATGCATAAAACTCACCACTACGCAGAGAGAAGTCATAGACTGCTTTTCAGAGACCATTTCTCTGTCTTATTGAGATGCTGCTTGTAAAACCCACTCTAGGCCACTACCCTACCTCAAATCCCCACACACCTATTTCCTCAAGACTTACAGTACTAGGTTCCTCCCACAAACATATCCAATCAATACCTGTACCTTCCCTAAAATTATATCTCTGATCTATCCCATGTAAATGCTAAAAATGTCAATTCTACATATAGCTCTAGCAACATCTCTACTCCTATTGGCCAACATCATAACCTTTTACTACTCCCCTCCCATAACATACTGAAAATCTTGCCCTGAATCATTTACAGCAGTTCCTACCAATAAACCCTACTTTAAACAATATTTACTTCATCCACTTTAAGTCTCTAAAATACCTGCAGCTAATGCAATTAAACCATAAAATCAGTCCCAAAGATAATTTCATACTTAAAGCCCTACAACAATAAAACACTTTGCAGTGCATAAAAAATTATAAACATGCAGAGGAACTCATTCCATCCCAGGACCAAACCACTCCCCCATAAGCACACAGGAAAATGTACCTTTATCAAACAACAACCCAATACAATTCCAGCAAAAGCCCTCAGACCTCTAACTATTCCCACCTAAATGCATGTAGTCTTATGAAAAAATAGTTGACTTTCACTCATGGATAAACTCATACTCCTCAGATATTCTAGTATTATAGATACCTGGTTTAAGCTTAATAAAGACAAGTAAGCTGCAACATAATAAGAGCAAACAGAACAGTGACATGAGTAGGAGGAGGAGTCATGATATACCACAAACCCTACAAGTATCCCCATTGCCCAGTATAACACCTCAGTTTAACAAAGTGGAATCTTCATAACTATCCTAAAACTGAGCCTTCATACAAAGCATCTCGTATACACACACACACACACATATATATATATATATATATATATATATATATATATATATATGTAACAGGAGTCTACATACCACTCCACATTGATAATGATTACCTCAACTATAGAAAATGTATCATCATGGTTAACTCTTAAAACAAAGTATGAAATATTCATACTAAAACATGTCAATATCAACTAGAGCACAGTAGACTCAAATGCCTCTAAATATAATATTAACTTGTTTGGCTTCTCATGGCTTATCCATACACCAACAAGACATAACAAAACCTCTGCTAAAGTAAGCACACTAGACTGGATACTAATAAATAGTATAAACAATGTAAACTAATCTGGAATCTTGACGGATATTATAAGTTACCATCATCCAACTTTTGTTATTAGAAACCACATTAAGAAGTCTAGAAATACCTGTTACCGGGTAATAAGGAATACAACAAAATTACAGAATGAAATGTCTGTTAATACGGTTGGTACTGCAACTAGTCACCTCTAAAAACCCTCCTACTTGAAGCTATAATTTGCTTTGATGCCACATTCCTAGACATACTAAACTGACAAGCTCCCTCATGAAAACAAATAGGTAAAAGATAACACATCACCTTGGCTGACACTACTGATAAAAAGATTAATGAAACATATTGACAAGGTATGGAAACAATGTCAAAAGGGCAACTCACATAACTTTCCCTAAAACCACTGAATCTTAAATAACCAAACCAAAACAGAGACATTTTAGACAAAAATGCTTTATGCATTTTCAACAAAACCACCTTCACACTTCAAAATAATTCTGCTCAAAAATAAAAATGCTCCTTAAATCAAGTTAAAAAAAACTCAACTAAACCTGCTATCACAAGATTCCAGCATTACAATAGCCTGCAAATTTAATGAACACTATATATCAGCTATTAACGCTCTTGTCAAACACCATGAAACTCGCCCAACTTACCCTGATAACAATATCGATAATACTCCAGCTTAATTTTTGGTCAAACCTATCCTGACCAATACCATCAAAAAACATGTCCTTAAACTGAGATTTCCCACTATAGCTGTTAATAACCTCCCCGCAAAATCCATCAAAAGTGGAGCAGAGGCACTCATCTAACTTGTACCCAAATTAATCAATCAATTCATAGTACTGTTACTATGTAAGAAATCCAACATAATACTTCATAAATGCAGCCCTTCAATCAAACTATCAAACCTATAGGTCCATTGCAATTCTTCCTCCTATAAAAAGTTCTCAAAAAATGTATCCACTCAAAATCATTGCATATCTCACAGACTCATACTTTGTATTCACCACTCAACATGGTTTCCACTCAAAGTACATCAGAGAGACAGTCCTACTAACATTTTTATATTCCATCTACAAAAAAAAAAAAAGAATGAAGGAAATCTGGTTTCCATTGTATTCCTAGACCTCTTCAAAATCTTTACATAGTAGCCCATCAAATATTACTCAACTGGCTAGCTTAGGCCTTGAAAAAAATTACATCTCCTAGTTACCTAGCTAACTTGAAAACAGAACCCAGTGTGTCAAATGGCAAGATTCCTTCTCCATGTACTTACCAATTCAGGTAAATGTCCCATATAGATTCATATTGGGTCTCCTTCTATTGAACGACTTACATGCCAACACTAATAATGTCTTTCAATACATATGTGACTCAGGCCTAATTTGTTCTGTCCTTACTGTCCCATAGCTCCGAGCAAGACCCCGGGAATCCTTTCCAAGGTACTGAACACTGCCTACACAAATCACAGCTAATACTCAACTCTGATAAAACAATACCACTCCTGTTCACTCACATCTCATGCTCAGGAGGAAAAAAAGGACGTACATATCACCTTATCCAATGACAGAACAACAGAGTCCTACACAAAACTTTTGGAAGTTTGTATTGATGAAAACCTAAGATGTGATCAACATGAACTATAAAATCCTACCTCACAGACCAATGCCAGTTTACCACAGCTACCTCTGTATTACTATGAACATTACAGAATGCCTCCATAATATTCACTAAACTTCAGTCAGCCCACTTGTCAAAACTGGAACAATGTTACAGCAAGATTGCCAAATTTGTCACAATTACATCATACACAACACATCATTGCACCGCCCTAAAAAAATGAATTGTTTGGAATTCAAAAATCCCTTTTACTGACACACAACTAAAACAGCCCACATCATTCTGCATTAACCTAATAATGTTCCAACAATTACAAATATTATCCAGAGGTATAATCTCTCTTCTTGTCAATGTGGTGAAATTATGGAACAGTATACCGTTACCAACTGGAGAAGCAAAAAACTCAACACCTTCCAAACTGAACTTAGATTTCTCTTGCAGAATAATTGGGTCTTACCCTCCAGGCTAGTGGTCTTTACATGACTCCTCTTCTAACTCGTCCACTAGGTGAGAGTAACTCAATCTGATATTATCTGAATCACAGCACATCTAGCCTATCATCATTTTTACTTCCTATAACGGCCATCTTGTTTTTCTATAAACTGCACTCTGTGTACATATCATAAAAGCAAGCTGCAATCTGTTAGATGGTAGATCTAAGTTGGAATCTTACTCTAAATTCTTATAGGTTCATAGGTTCATAGGTTCATACTAGGCTATCTGCCCAAGGGCATTTATAAGCCTAGCCCAGAGTTTTGTGGCTTTCGCCACCCCTTTAGTTTGAAGAAAACTATGCCCATTGTATTGCTGTGCCTCTGTCAAGCAGTGACACTGAGGTAATCCCTGGGGTATATCTGCGATCTCCCATCCATTGGTCAAGATTTCTCTTGAACAAGGCCAGCGAGGTGCTCTGCCTCACATGTACTGGGATTTTGTTCCACAGCATAGGGAGTCTCTGCGTGATGAATCTGTCCCTCCAGCTCGTCCTATTAATAACCGTGTCAAGGTTTAAGTCTCCCGCCCTTGTAGTTCTGAGGGATCTAGATTTTTTGAGGTGAAGCATGTTCATCAAATCTGGGTTTGACATGGCCTTGTATGTCAGGCACAGGTCACCTCTGAGCAAGCGGTACGCGACTGAATAGAGCTGTACCCTTGCTTAAGAATACATTGCTTACATTTCTGTATTTCTTGACTTTTATTATAATGTTACTGTAATGAAATGCTTGTACTCCTATCTTTTAGTGGAATGCTTCTTCTCTGAAAATTGGCTATGTGATCTGTCAGACTTTCCTAGTCAGCCAAATAAAATTAATAAAATAAAATAAAACTGTAGACCATAGACTAGACTACTGAAATGTGTATTCTCAGGGTACTACAATAGGGTCACGTGACATATTAGAAGAGAAGGAAGCATCTTCATTTGGAAGATTCTTTTGTTAAGAAATGAGGTTTGGGAACAAACCAATTTGTCCAGGGACATTGTCAGGTGTGGGTCAGGTATGAATAGTAATGGGAGTTAAAATGAAAGTGGGAAAAAGTTAATTAGTGGGGTGGGGATGAAAGGGTTAAATTGGGAAAGTAGGAGGGTTGGGAGGATATGAGGTAAGTGTAAGGAGGGGCTTAAATGGTGTTGTGTGAATGAAACTGGGTAAAGGATCAGATTTTGGTGTAAACTTGCTACCTGCCCTCCTCCCTCTTTTAGAAAGATTGAGGATCATGTGGTTATTTTGTAGGTTTGTTGTTTAGACAGAGAAGAGGGACAGGCTTGTCCCTCTTGTGCTCCCTCTCTAGTGTTGGATGTATATTTCAGTTAGTTGGTGGATGAAACTGAGTGATGGAACACTGCTTGACAAGTAAAAGTAAATGAGCTGTGGTGAGGACGTTGCTTATTTGGTTAGGGTGAGCGAGGTTATACTGCCCTACTAAAAGGTTATATGGATGTTCATGTTGTGATAAATTGAAATATTGTTCAATAAAGTTATGTTTATGGAAGTTTAACCAAGGTTGTCAAATGCCATTTGGTGGGGTGTGTTTATTGAAGGGGACTGGGACAATATAGCATTAGTAACAAGAAGAGAACAGCTCATTTCTTCCTGTATATCCATGCACAGACTGCACTGCTGATAAACATAGTACTACATCACAAAAAAGACAAAATAGGAATGGGTATAATAGGTGGCTCACTTCTGGAATATGTTTACAATTACAATCGTATCTCATTCATCAATTACGGTTTCTAAAATCAGCATAGGGGTATACTTGGGAAACAGAAAATATGTATATGATGTTAACAGCAGTAAAACTTATCAAAGGCAAATAGGTTACAAATATTTCATCAAAGCCTTTGAAACTTTTTAAAATGAGCATTGCCTGCTTACTTTTTCTCCTCATTTTTATCAAACATCACCATATGGCTTGTTGCATTAACTTTGCAATATGACTCAGTAGAAATGTAATGAAGTGGTCTGTTTTGAGCTCAATAATATTAATAGGGTATATTTTCCTATTTTAAAAGTGTGCTTAACACACTGGTACTTTCTATCAGCACATTATTTCATTTTAAGCTTTTTGCATGACTTCTTAGTCTTTTGACATCTCAGGTTAGTTTCTTTCGTAGTATGACTTCTTGGCTTTAAGTCTGAACAAGATAATGGTGACTGTATAGGACAGTGTTGCTCTGTATACTAATGACAAACATCTTTTTGAGCAAAGTGCTGAAAATCATGATACTCTTGCAAGGCATTCCATGTCAGACTGTCAAACTGGAGAGCCATTCACAGGATGACTGGATTTGAGCATATATTTTAAGTAAACTGGTTATATCTGTCATTAATTGCACTCAGTAAACAAATATAAAACAAGAGAGAAAAGGCTATGATGTCCACGATCAAGATATTGCATTCAGCAGTTCATCTGTGTTGGAGTGTCAAGCAGAGTCTGTTCAGGTGCTGCTGTTTGGCACTGGTGCCAGGGCTTGTATACCCTGCTTGGCACAATAATTCTTAAAATAAATTGTATATTGCTTTTAAGATGTTCGTTTGCTATGAACAATCCTCAAAGCTTTGGTTAAAAAATGTATGAATTGTCAAAATATTTGTTGGCTTGCGGCTACAAAGGTGTCACCTTTCAATGCTTAAAACAAATGTTTGAAAAACTCTACAAACTGCTTGGCCAAAAAAGCAGGTATGTTATCAGTTTTGAGTACAATGCCAAATAATGAAAAAATATTGTCCAAACTGAAATGACTGTAGTAGCAGTAGTAGACACACATGTAACTGGTTCCGTAACTGAGTATTAGCTGTGCTGTGATCACTGCTATTTCCTCGGAGATGTTTTCCCAATGGGCAAGAGACCAAAACCATCTGCAATGAGCTCTGTCCTTGGCTGTGCTGACAGTTCTTGGTGATGGAATCCTGCTGCCCAAGGCATAGTTTAATAAAAAAAAAAAAAAAAAAAAAACCTTGCACCTTTACAGCTAAGATTATGTTATCTATGGGGGGGGGGTAGGATAAAATGTCTGTCTTTGGAGACACCTGCCACCCTCACATTTGTGCATATCCTTGCCTTTTCTGAGTCACTTGCTTTCTGAAGAATGACAACAGGAGAAGCCAGTGCTATTAGTTGATAAACGTGCTCTCCCTTTTCTTTGCTCTTCTCTTCCATCTCCCTCATCCATTTCTCCCACTTTGTATCTTACATGAAAAGGCATTACTCAGTGTGGTTAAAATGGTTAATGCATATATCTCACTGTATTGGTTATGTCTTGCAAACATAAAAGGAAAATATAAACTCTTGTTTGAGACTCAGACCCAAAACTTCCAGCATGCTGAACTGGTATCACTGCCCCTGAGCTAACAAGAAAAGAGTTCTCCCCATAAAAGCCTTTTTCTTTTCAGAAAGGAAACTCCTAGCATAGTGGGATCAAATTTCACACAGACAGATACAAAGAAGGTCTTCTGCTTCCAAATTAGATGATCACTAACTATCTTCTTCTTCTTTCAGCTTTTTCTCAGTTAGGAGTCGCCACAGCGGATCACCTTGTCTGCTCATGATTGGCAGTGGAGTTTTACAGTGTTGAGTTGCCAGCCCGGTGCCTAACCTTCCACAGAAGGCACACACATGCACACACTCACACCTAGGGCCAATTTAGAGTGTCCAATACACCTACAGCATGTCTTGGGGATGTGGGAGGAAACCAGAGCACCCAGAAGAAACTCAGGCAACCACAGGGAGCACATGCAGACTCCGCACAGAAGGCACCCCAGCTGAGGATCGAACTGGATAACCTCTTGCTGTGAGGTGGCAATGCTAACTGCTGCACCACTGTGTATTGGCAACAATCACAAAGTTTTCAAATCCAGAGTGCATATAAATGTATGCTGCTAGGGACATAATGAACTTTATTAAGTATCTACATCCAATATTGGAAAAGCTGGTTCTTACACTGATATATTGATTTTGTTTATTTATTTATTTGACATTTGTTAACCGGGTTAGTCTGGCTGAGCAGAAAGACCATTTTCAGCAGAGACTTGAGGAGAAAAGTTCCATAGAGGTACATAAGATAGTTAATTACACAATTTGTCTAGATACAGTAACATTGTAATCATATACAATAAACACAAGATAAAGTGTACATAAAAAGCTATAAAAGTTTAAACTATGTATTCCTTATACATACAGCTATTGCATCTACAGATATAAGGTATACTCATTTTACATTTTAGAGAAGACTTTGCAAAAAAATGTGAACTTCATGTCTGATTTTAGGTTAAATATATATGTTTTGTATCTATTAACCAGTTAAACCTATTGGACACAAGTATCCCTTTTAGGGGTGAGCTGGGAGAACTCTCTGTTGAATTACTTGCTTAGAGTAACACAATACACAAATGACGGAGGGGGGAACCAAACCTATATTCTTATCTGCAGGGAACATCTCAGTCTTAATCCTCTGCATTAACTGCCAACCATCCTCTCCACTAACTACCACACAATGGCACACATCCTTTGTGCTAACTTCCAGACTGTTCTTTTACTTATATTGAGAAAATAGTGTTTCAAATATTACAGCAGGCTGTGACTGGCTGGCGTGATACTTTAGTTAATGTGGCTTTAGTAGTTTAGTTGTAGTGGGCTATAGTAACTTAGTTGCAGTGAATATGGATTTCATAGTGTTATTACAGTACCTGGACTAATTTACCTTTGAATTTGTCCATTAATTATGCTCTGAATATAAGCTGAAACTGACATGACACCTATTTGTAATACCCGATGCTGAATACTTTTATCCATTTTTTTAAATTAAGATTAGCAGTATAACTAAGAAGTCAGAATATCAAGCTACAAAAAAGCTTTATTCATCCTAATGATCAGGGATTGAACCACTCAGCATCCCATATATGTGTTGTGATCATATTCACATACAGACTGGGGACATTCCAGGGATCAAGTCTTCTTGTAGAAGAGAAAAAAAACTTCTGTATCAGAACATTAATGGAAACTGGCAAATAAGATTTCATCTCCTGAGGGGGAGAGAGAGAGAGAGTCTGTGTGTGCATGCTTATGTGTGTGTGTGTTTGTGTGTGTGCGTGTGTGTCTGTGTGCACTCATGCTCATATCTGTGAGCACTTTTCTGTAAGGGGAGGGCTGAAACAATTAATTATAATGGTGGACTCCAACCCATCTGAAAATATTGTCGTTCCCATCACTGATATAAAAGTGCCTTATGTTTTAGCCAGCATGTTTTATATTATGGTATTAGTAACAACAGGCATGCACACTCAACTAGCCATGAAGAATTGGCCTTCTCAGTCTTACTTCCCGCAAACCTTTGACTTATCCTTTTTAGATGTAGTAAACCTACTATTCAGCGTCTGCGTTATGTGATATAGTCCTGCACATTCTTGAAACCCAATGATTGAAATAAAATTAGTGATGGCAGATTCCTTGCTCATAAGGGACCATAATATATTATTTCTGATAAGTTTGTCTTTATTAAACCTGAACCATGTTCTAGTTAGTATCACTTCACAAGAAACTGGATCCGTAGGTGACCGGTAGTTACAAACAGCACTGATGCTAGGATTTAAGAACTACAGTCATGATTTCAGATGCAGAACATTTGCATGATAATTGGATGGTGAAATTTCAAACAATATAGGATCACACTACAAGCAAGATCATGCATTATTTTTACATGCCTTGGTCCTTTTTGGATTAATTTCAAGTAAGGTTCATTGTTTTAAAGTGCTGTTGTTTTCATTCATTATTTCACAATTGTTTTATGAACAGTTATTCATAGTACAGTAGAGAGTCAATTATCCGAACTAATTGGGACCAAGGGTAGTTCAGATAATCAGACTGTTCAGATAATCAAACATGCATTGAACTGGATAAAAAAACTTCTAAAATCTTGTTTTTTCTGCACTCAGCAAGTCCAGTGGACAAAAAAGAATATTTTTCACACACAAGCAGGCTACAAGTTTAAAAAACATGCACAAGCTAATACGTATAACATTTGCATATTCAGACTGTATGATTTTTCTTACCCAAAAACTTTGGAAAACTAGGTTTGGATAATTGACGTTTCAGATAATCAATGTTCTGATAATTGACTCTACTGTACAGTGGAATAGTCTATCATGGTGTTATGCAGAGAAAAAAATTCTATGCAAATCTGCTGGACAACTGCTAAAATAGGCATGCATGCTGCTGTGATCAAATGGTTTTACACTTCTCAGGGTGAGTTACAGCTGGTATGGTTCAGAACTGTTGAAGTCTGAGCTGTAATCTAAGAAACTCTTACAGGATCAAATTAAACTTCTGTGTAAGGTCATTATACAGTCAGTCACAATCTGTCCAATGTTCAATGCACAGCTTGTTGAACATTTCTAGGCAGTGCTACACATGGCTGAAACATCAGGAAATACACAAAGAGATGGATAGAACATGACATTGCTTCTCCCTTGGAAATGCACATCTGTGGAGAAGAACAAAAAACAAATCTGTCTGCACTTTTCATGACACTTTCTCAGCTTGCATTTGCCTTGCTAGTTCCTGTGATATCCCCAGCTGCAATGTGTGCTCAGTGATTTATTTGTTTTGTAGATTTTAAAGAGACTATTTGCCCTTATTTGCCCTTTACTGCTCAGTAGCTTAGAGTTCATCTTATGTTTGCATTTCAGAACTATTTATTGAAGCATCTCTCGATTCTTTCCTTAAGAACTGGCTGTTCAGTATGCTTAGATCTGCCTTGTATTAATCAGTGTCTTTTACTGAATAAACAATTAACACATCAATAAGCATATATTGTTCTTTATTATGAATCAGGCTACCAAATTCCTGATACTCCCCAGATACATACCATATAAATTCAAGTAAAACCTAAGATAGTACACCAATAAGTAATGTCCTCCAACTACCTATACCAGATTGGAGACTGTCTTTCCAAATCTTATTTATTATTAACTTCTGGTAGTGAAAAAAGAATGTACAGAAGGCTATGATGATGGGGAGAATAAAACCTTGCAGAAGTTTAAAGGCCTTATGATCCTGGAAATTATCTAATGGCTCAAGTGCAAGTTACACTTCATGTCCCATATACCTTAGCACAAGTGTCTCATCCAAAGAAAGTTCTGAGATAAACAGACATTCAGAGCGAGAGAGCGAGAGAGAGGGTGTGACTGTTTTCTAGTGTCACGCCAGAACCTTCAATGTTGGACCACACAGAGATAATGCCGGTGAATGTAGGTCACACTAGGAGTGCAATCCACATGGGGTTGGGTATTTAAAAAACAAAGGCATCCAGCAGATCATATTACCCAGCTGTTGAGAATAATTTATCAGTGTTTGTTCAACTGCCCTTTTAACTAAAGTTAAGCAGAATGTTTTAAACTTGGTAAGACAAAATTTAAACTAATATCAAATATATAAACAGTAACTGTATTTTTTTAAAAGGCACATCACTAAATAAAGAATTAATTGATTTATGACAGCACCAGCATCTGGTTACACCTTGTAACAAGGTATAGATGGCACGGTTCAGTTTAGATGTTTAACATAATGTCATCATAGATTTAATTTCCTTTTAGGTTCCATAAGAACAGAAGCACTCTGTTCCTAAAGTTGCCTTGTCATCAGGTTGGTGGAGAGGTCATACACTTACTAAGTGCAGAAAGAGGTTAAGGGCAATTATAGGACACATAAATCTAGTTAAGAAAATACATAGCCCATATCTGATGCATGGCAAGTTGTTTTATCTCTGTACTTAGTGAAATAAATGAGTGGTACAGCGGTAGCGTTGTTGCCTCATAATAAGAGGTTCTCCTGTTTGATTCTCAGCTGGAATGCCTTCTCTGTGGAGTCTGCATGTTCTCCCCGAAATCGAGTGGCCTCCAAAAGACATGCGTGAATGGGCGTGACTTTGCTGAAGGTTGGGAGTCAGGCTGGCAACTCGGCACCATAAAAATCGACTGCCAATCGTTAGCGGATCGGAGTTCCACTGTGATGACCCCTAACTGGAAAAAGACAAACAAACTTAGTGAAATAAATGGAGAGCTCAGGCCAAAACAGAATGTTCTAATACTGTGTGTGAGACAGAGAGAGAGAAGGCAAAGTGATCCCAAACTTTATCATTTTCATACTTGTAGGGGTGACGATCTCAGAAATAAGTTCTTTCCAAATTCCCTGAAATAATCTACATTGTATTAACACAACTGTTTGGCTTGAAACCATTTCCAAATATTACAGTGGACATTAGCTAATCATCCCATGTAGAACACCCATCAGTGACACTAACATTATTGCAACAAAAATAATGTAAATACACTACCACAACAATAAGGTACATGCTATACATAATGTGTATTGTCTAAGAAGTTGCACAATTGATTGCAAATTAAATCTTTAAATGCCACATAGAACTGTATAAGAATCTCATACTCCATTGTTTATCTACTTAATTGCAATATTCTCAGAGTTGTAAAATAACTGAAGGTATGTATTGTATACTCCTGTTGAGCCCTGGTTGTTGCTGAAAAGGGTCAGTTGACCAGAATACCTAGCATTCAGCAAATATATATAAATAAATAAATAAACCAATCAATTAATCAATCATACATGCTTAACGATCTAGATAATATTTTTTTTCTAATGTAATTATGCTGTTAAGCATGGCTTGTAAATGTCTAATACATGACTGTAAATTAATTAAGCTGTTTCTCCCTACTGAAAGATGTCTATTAGAATATTCTGAGGCACAGTCAAAAGGATCAGGATTCACTGAAAATTCAAACTTGTGTTTTACCAAACCCATCTATCTATCCAGGAAATATAGCTGTTTAATGCACAACCTGACATGCATTTTCACTTGCCTGTAACATATTTCCATTAGTTTTATAATACAAACCTTAATTACTCCTGCCATTTGGAGAACTACAACAAATAAGTTACTGACAAAGACTTCTGACTAATCCGATCTGTGTGCTAACTAATGACTACAGAATCCAGACCCTGTTTCATCTAGAACCTGGTGCTGTTCCCCAGTCTGGCACCTCTCACCTGTAAAATGAGGAGCAAAAAAATGTTTGGTCCGCATATGGCATTCCAAGCCAGGTCCACGCTACACAGTTTCTCAAATTCCCCATCTGTGCCCCTCAAGGAGAAAAAAATAGGATATTTCATCCAAGATCTGTCTGGCACTCAAACTACTAATCAGAGGAGCAAACTAGGTCCCATTTTTGCATTTCTCAGTTTCTTTTGGACTAATTTTTTCTGCTTTTAAAATGTTTTAAAACATATCTAGCTGCTTCCTACAATGTATACAACACATGAAGCACTGACGTGTTTCAGTCCTGCAGTCCTGCAGTCCTGTCATGAACATGAATGATGGAGTCATTACTGCTGTTTTGTTTGTTCATATGACCTGAGCTTTTGAAACTATTAATCATAAGCTCCTGCTTGATGAACTGCAAAATTGAACTTTGGGGAAAATACGCATAGCATAGTTGCAAAGCTACTTGATAGCTATAACTTTTAAAATTGAACATAATATTTACTTCACTGACATTGCAACTCTTTACACAGGAATCTCCCAAAGCTCGGCGCTAAGCCCGACACTCTCGTCTATCTTTTGTAAATGATGTTCTGCTTGAGCTTCTGCATCTCAAATTTGGCATGAATCCTAATGAATCTAGCAATACATATTCTGACTTACAGGCTAAATTCCAAAACAATTTCATCAAAAACTTTTCTCTCACCCATCCATGTTTCCAAACCAGTCTTAAGTGTACATTTACTCTAGAAATACTGCAGTCAGACTTTGTTTTGGGAAATTGTGCGCCATTTAATTAAGAGCTGCCCTATCACATTCATGAAATGCTAGCAGGACAAGTCACTAACAGCACCTTTTCATGTCTTTTAAATAACAAAAGATTGCCCTTTGTTAGATACTAGTTTAAACAGTGTACCCATAGTGAAACCAAACAGTGTAGCATACAGGCCATCTTTTTTGGAGAAGGTTCCCCTGCGCCCTAATGGCAGGAGTGTGCAGTTAAAACTTGTCTGATTGAAGACTGCTGGAACAGGGCTCAGCTTTGAGCTTTTTTCTGGTTAACTGGGTCATTTGTTTAAATTAGTTTGCTTGTTTTCTATTGTTATATAAAAAAATTGCACTTTATTCATTTGTTTTTACTGTATTTGTGTTTCTTCTCACTTTATTACTTTATTTTGCTTTTGCTGCTTGTTCTTAAAAGTACTTAATTGCATTTATTCTGCTGCATTTATTATTGCTTGTTAGTAGCCTGAATAAATTGTAACTGTTATTCTAAGCCTTTGGTTGAAGCACTTGGGCTTCAGACCAGTTGTTTACATTAAGAAGGTGTGTGGTCTGTACTGCTGTGGCAGGACAGGTAGCTTATATCCTTCTAAGTTGGGAGTTGCTAACTGAAGTCTTAGTGTCTGTTATTGTAAACGCATATTAGTTCTGGTTTAAGCACTTGAGCTTTGGGCCAGTTATTTTACATTAAGAAGGTGTGGTCTGTAGTCTTGTGGGAGGAGAGGGTAGATTCTGCCATTCTGAGTTGGGAGTTTCTGGTTAAAGGCTTATTGTGCCTGCTTATTTGAACTGTTTCTTTCTGAAATTGGTACGCCTTGTTTGCTGTGGCATAGACTAAATTTAGACCTTCTGAATCTAGCTTTGGTTGTATAACTTGAGCACTAATCCAGAGCATCTGTTTTTGGAGAAGGTTCCTCTGCACCCTAGTGGCAGGAGTGTGCAGTTAGAACTTATCTGGTTGAAGACTGCTGGGATGGGGCTCAGTGTTTAGCTTTTTATTGGTTAATTGGTTCATTTGTTTAAATCAGTTTGCTCATTTTCTACTGTTATATATATATATAAAAAAAAATCACTTTATGCATCGCCACTTAGCTAGGGTTAAACTATTCCCAGCCCCATAAAGTCTGCTCTTTAAAATTTTCCTTAAAACTAGCCAGTTTTTTAGATTTAGCACTCAAATCTGTTTCTTTGAGCTCAGCACTTGTTCAGAACTCATTGTAAGCACTAAATAAGCTACAAATTACTACAGCACTCAACTTTCCTCACTTGTCTAGAGGAAAAAAGTTTTTAAATACTTAATAAATAAGCACCTATCCAGGCATGGCAAAGGGTCAGCTCCCGGTGTTTTCTCCTGTCTACCTGATGAATCTGGGCATCTTGGGGCAATGCAGCAACTGCCTCATGTACACAGACAACCCTCTCCTCCTACCACCCAACACTACAACCTGTGAGAGATGCACTTATATAGCCAAATTGGAAGCAAAGCTCTCTTCACCCAAGACTGAACTAGACAGTCAAGAGGAAAAGGTAAACACTTGCACCACACCACACTCATCACATAGTTCCATAAAACCTAAACCATCAAAACAGACACATAGAAACACAAAACACACACCTACATTCACGGAGGATCTCAATAAAATCTGCACAAGCAACAGAGACCTCCAAAGTAGAAATGCAAGCAACCTCACCTCCCAACACAACCCAAATGACACATAGTCCACAAACTCAGTTTGCCACTCATCTACAGCCCATAAGGCATAACAACGTACCCAGCACTCTAGTCATAGGTGACTCTATAGTCAGACCCACTGATGTTCCACTCACCAGGCTAAACAAGGGGAAAGTTACTGTCAGCTGCCTGTCGGGTGCTAGGATCCACCACATAACACACGCACTCAGGTCACTCCACAGTAAGTACAAATATGACTCTGTCATTGTCCATGTTGGTGTGAATGACCTGAGATGTACCTTCCTGGACTACATGAAGAGACATGGAGGAGATCTCTGATCTTGTAGCCCAGGCAGGTATGACCCTAGCATGAGTAGCATCCTGCCATCACCCGGAATTATACCACAGTACAAAATGATTGACTTCGACAACTGGCTAAGTTTCTGGTGTCATTCTAAGGGGATCCAGTATCTGTCTGCCTGGGATTACATGATCAATAGACCAAGATGCTTTGCCAGAGATGGCTTGCACCTGTCACCCTTGGGATTCTGGATACTGGCTAAGGCTCTTGCCACCCCTATAGTGCCTTTTTTAGGCAAGGTTCAAATGACAAATTCACCACCGTAACAGGTACAAGCAAGCAAAATTGGAGGGTAATGCTACTCACTGCTAGAAGTCTAAACCTCAAAATGTATTCACTGGAGGCACTCCTTAAAATGGAGAACATCGACATCTGTGCAGGACCTGGTTCAAGGCTCCAGAGAGCACCCCTGCATTACCAGGCTATAATTCATACCACACCTTTCGGCCACCCAACCTGGGCCGAAACACTAAAGGCGGAGGCATGTCCATATTCATTAAGAATATCCACACCTCCAGGCTAGTTGCTCAGTTTAATGCATCTGAGATTATCCAAATGCAACTAACTCTGGGCAAGACCACAATCCAAACTGCAACTTGCCACAAATCCCTCACCATGCCCAAGGATGCCCACTCCTCATTTCTTGATACACTGGAAAATATTAGGGTACAACCCAACACCCTCATAATGGGCGATTTCAACTACCCCACCATTAACTGGGAAATCTACTCATGTACCAACTCTTTTGCTCAACATTTTCTGGAATTCATAAATTCCAGTGCCTTGGATCAACTTATTCACACCCCCACCAGGGCAGCAATATCTTAGACATGGTCATTACCAACATGGTCAACCGGTGTTCCATACTAGAGGTCAATTCCTCATCGGTCAGATCCGACCACAAGTTAATCACCCTAGACATCTGCATCCCACCCCCACCCCCATTATGGAAACTACCATAAAAAATTTCTTCAAAGCCATTCTTAAGACAGAAGTGACAAACTTCACGACACCCATGCAGATGGACAATAGAGGTACGACTACTGAATCCTACACAAATGCACTTTATAAGCACTTACACGAATGCATGGATTGTACTATCCTTAGCAGAAACAAGATACAATCCTCCAAAAAAAAGGAAGCCAATTTGTTGGTCCCCTGCCATAAACAAACTCTACAACAGAGATCCACCATAAAATCCTCCAAAGTTAGTTACGAAAACAAAATTACCGCTGATTCTAAAGACAGCCACAACGCATTTGATAGCTATGTCAAGAATCTCAATGGCAACACTCAGATCTGCTCTGAGTTACAGCACAATGACACTAAATATACAGAACCAACTGATATTGCCAACATCCTGGCAGATAGGATCAGTGCTAACTTTACCCCTCTCTCAGCCCCTAAAAGGCCCATCTCTATACTGGAAGAATGCAAAGTTCCTGTAATCACAGCTGCAAAGGTAAAAACCACACTCTCCAAAGCCAAGAACACAGCATCCATGGGACCTGACAACATCCCAGGTGGCGCTTTACATGAACTACAGAATGAACTGGTGCCCCACCTAAGCAGCATGTTCAATTATAGCCTCACCTCAGGCTTTGTGCCCACTGAATGGTGCACAGCGATGGTTATCCCACACCACAAATGGGAAGCCACCACGGATCCTGGGAACTACTGCCCCATTAGCCTAACGAGCCTGGTCTGCAAGGCCATGGAATGTATCATCATGGAACTTATAAACAAAGACACTGGTAATCAACAAACTCTGGACCCCACTCAGTTTGGGTTTGTAAAAGGCAGATCATGTCTCCTAAACCTGATAGACTTCTCTGAAGCAGTCAACAAAGCCGTAGATGAGGGTGAGGTGGTTTGCACAGCCTATCTACATCTCACCAAGCCTTTTGACACCATCCCCCACTCTGGAATTATGGATAAACTCACTAAACTAGGTATAAATCCCTATGTCACAAGATGGGTTGCCAACTGGCTCACTGACAGAACCCACACTGTGAAAGTAGCAGACTCCAAATCTGACTTCAGATCAGTGACAAGTGGAGTACCACAGGGTTCAGTCCTGGTTCCTCTCCTGTTTGGTATCTACTTTCTGAAGTACAGGGTAACACAGGAGGTCTTAGGCTAATGAAGTTCGCAGATGACTGCAAACTAGGAGCCATAATTGAAACTCCTAATGATGTGGACATCCTACAAAAGGACCTCATGAAGACACATGCCTGGTGTCAAAGCCATGGCCTCAAGCTCAATGCCAAAAAGTGCATTGTCATCCCCTTTGGTAAAAACTCTGTACCCATAAGCTACCACATAGGCGATAGTCTCCTTAACACTGAAAGTGTGATAAGAGACCTTGGGACACAGGTGGACAGTAGTCTCTCCTTTGATAATCACATCGCCACAGTAGTCAGGAAATCCTTCTACATGGCACACATCATATAAAAGGTTTCTCATCCAGGAAAAAAACAGGTCATTGTTCCCCTCTACTCATCACTCATTAGACCCATTATAGAGTACAATGGCCCTTTTGGTATGTACCTCACAAAACATCTACAACAACTCGAAAGGCCACAGAAATACCTCACAAAGAGGATTACCGACATCAAACAGATGCCCTACGCAGACCATCTCAAAAAACTCCAGCTTTACTCCATTGCATATCGCCTACTCAGATCTCTGCCTAACATACAAAGCTATGTCAAACCCAGAGCTGTTAGACATGCTCCACTTAAAAAAATCCCAATCCCTCCGAGCTACACAGTCTAAAGACCTAAACCTTGTCACCACAATAAACAGAACATGCTGGAGGGATAGATTCCTGTCTCAGAGACTTCCCATACTCTGTAACAAACTACCTATCTATATTAAACAAACCTCCTCATTAGTACTCTTCAAGAAAAATCTTGATGATTGAATGGGAAATAGGAAATTCAACCCTGGGATCACCTCTGGGGCTCTGCTCAACAGGGGCACAGTAAAATAATTTTCTTGGGTGGTGAAAGCCAGGGTACCTTTTTGGCTAGGCTTATATAGGCCCTAGGGCCAATAGTCTAGTACCTACCTATGAACCTATGAACCTAAGAAATCCTGACAGTTATATCTGTAAAGATGTTAACCAGCACATCACCTGCACTTAAAATATTCTGATTTTTTTTTTACCATTTTTGTCCCCCACTGCCTGCCAGTCATCAGCTTCCCTCCTGATCAGTGGATCCATTCATTCCCCATTAATGGGATGAGAGTAAGCCACTGAGAAATCATCATTCCAGGGGTAGTTTGACATATTTATGTTGGCCTTAACCTCCTGGATGCACTTGCCCAGGTGCTGGGGGAAGTCCTGCAAAGGGTGCTGCAACAGCCATTGCCTTTATTTCCAGAAGGGGCATTCCTTCCAAGCAGCTCTACTTCTTGGAAAACACAAGCAGTGGAGTTTTGACAGAGAACAACCAGTGTAGTATGACTGTCTCTTCAGAATCTTGAATAGAACTTTCAAGTAGTGGTAGGAGTTGATGCTGGGCATGTAATTGGTGAACCATAATGGCATGAAGCATTCATAAACACATGCTGAACTCTCTGTCCCAGTGCAAGTGAATAGATATACCAATGGTTGCTTGCAGTGAGCTCTGTTTAACAGTTATCCCATAATACCACCTGAGCAAATACAGCAGAGAAAGAGAGAGAGATGGGAGCTGCAAAGTCCGTAGGGACAGCTTAATCTGTGTAAATAGACTGGAAATGAGTAAGAGGTGAATGTACTTCTGCTGGTAATAAGATGGATTTCAACATTTTGGTCATAAAGCAGTATTGTTTGTGCATATGCAGGTTGACACAAAAATGAGCAAATTATGCCACATTATTAAAAACCACAGCATGGACCAAAAGAAATATAACAGTCAAAGTTAAGTGAACTATGTGTACCACCAGTAGCCAGAGCCTCATATAGTCTTCTTATGGATGAGGGAAAAAAACAAACCCTGAATTTTGGATAGGGTACTGTCGCTCATCCCTCGTAGATGACAAGCCAACGGGGTATTTCATTTAGATGCTTTAATACATAGAAACAAATCAGGATGGATAGCAGCATCATAAAATATAAACAAACTGATTAACAGACAGACCTTGCATATATTCATACTTAGATTTCAACAGTTTACCAGAAAATGGCAGTCAAGTTCACATGTGCTCAGTATTTATACATTTGTGCAAGCCCTTGGATAGCTTCTTAAAGGTACATACAGACGCATTGATCTACAGGTACCACAAAAGTGCACCAGAACAGGAATTTCATCACTACAACTATAGAGCAGGATCCATTTAATGCAAGTCAAGGTTTTCAAGAGAAGACGTAGTTCCAGTGGAGAGAAAGAGTACTGTCATTACTGAATTTTGATTGAGGCTTAAATTGTCTTTAAGGCATGTGAGTGCTGGTAAATCAACTGAAAGAATTGGGAAAGACAGCCATTGCCAAGTAATGGTCAGCAGACTTGGTTATAATCCAGTCATTAAGAAATAATAGCTTAAGATTCATTTAGATAACAGAAAACACTGAGTAAATATGAAATGTCAAGACTGAATAGTAGATGTCTCAGGTGTGATCAGCCTTTGTCCAGCTATATGAGGTTGCTGTAAACAAGAAGAATGAAATTTGGCTTTTAGATGAAGTTTATTTTTCAAGAGAAGATACAAGAGGAAATGAGTAATAAGGGTGGATACTGTTAGCTGCACTACAGAGCCTATTGTGATAGCTAGTGGGGACTTGGACTACTATCCAGTTAGGTCACTACAGAGCCTATTGTGATAGCTAGTGGGGACTTGGACTACTATCCAGTTAGGTCACTACAGAGCCTATTGTGATAACTAGTGGGGACTTGGACTACTATCCAGTTAGGTCACTACAGAACCTATTGTGATAACTAGTGGGGACTTGGACTACTATCCAGTTTTGTCACTACAGAGCCTATTTTGATAACTAGTAGGGACTTGGACTACTATCCAGTTAGGTCACTACAGAACCTATTGTGATAACTAGTGGGGACTTGGACTTCTATCCAGTTAGGTCACTATAGAGCCTATTGTGATAACTAGTGGAGACTTGAACTACTATCCAGTTAGGTCACTACAGAGTCAATTTTGACAACTAATAGGGACTTGGACTACTATCCAGTTAGGTCACTACAGAGCCTATTCTGAATACTAGTGGGGACTTGGACTACTATCCAGTTAGGTCACTACAGAGCCTATTGTGATAACTAGTGGGGACTTGGACTACTATCCAGTTAGGTCACTACAGAGCCTATTGTGATAACTAGTGGGGACTTGGACTACTATCCAGTTAGATCATTACAGAGTCTATTGTGATAACTAGTGGGGACTCGGACTACTATCCAGTTAGGTCACTACAGAGCCTATTGTGATAACTAGTGGGGACATGGACTACTATCCAGTTAGGTTACTACAGAACCTATTGTGATAACTAGTAGGGACCTGAACTACTATCCAGTTAGGTTCAGATTTGTCTGAGGAGCTATTTAACTCACGATGGGTGGAGTACAACATATTTTTGATGAAAGGTATAGAACCACCACCACTTCTACATCTTAGATTTATCCTTATCTAGTTCTGTAGATGGTAGAAACTTTTCTAGTTTAATCCATATATCTGACAGGAGTGATGTATCATGGATTCAATAGCAATTCGGGCTCCAATTTGGTCAGTTTTACTTTTGAGGCTACTAGAGTTGAGATGAGGTATTTTCAAATAAAATGTGTACAGCCTGGGATAAGAACAAATGAAGGTATAGAATTAAGATAACATGAGTAATCTGGCATTTTTTCAGTGTCACCTGATAGGGACAGCTGCACTGAGGATAGATATAGAGACTTGATAAATTTAAGGAAATGTTGGTAGGATTTTTTTTGTTGTTGTTGTCGTTAGGCTAGGATAGGATTCCAGTAACAAGATGCTAAGTTTGGACCACTGATAAAGTAAGAAAGGAAGCACATTTCTTTCTGCTGGAAGCAAACACTGAAGGTGTATGGCTGACTAAGTTTGCAGATGATTGCAAGCTGGATGTTATCATCGACTCCCCTGCAGATACTAGCATTCCTCAAGAAGACCTATCTCTGACTTACAAATGGCGCCAAAGCCATGGTCTCAAACTCAGTACTAAGAAATGCATAATTGTACCCTTAAGGAAGCCAGCCATCCCAGCTAATTACCATGTTAATAATATGCCCCTAACAGCAGTGGTCAGGAATCTGGGTATGCAAATAGACAGTAGCCTTACCTTCAACAACTATGTGGCCACAGTGTTGAGGAAATCCTTTTATGTTATACAGTTTATAAATAAGGGCATGGCATCTAGGTCCATAGAGGTCATTATCACACTGTACTCTGCCCTTATCAGTCCAATCATAGAGTACAATGCTTCCTTCAGTATATACCTCAACAGGCATATGCAGCAATCAGAGTGACTTCAGAAGTTCCTTACAAAAAGATTACAAGGTGTAACAAACCTGCCTTACACAAAGTGCCTTAAAGTCCTTTCCCTCTACTCAGTATCCTATAGATTGCTGAGGGGTGATCTATGCCTGGCTTAGAAGGCATCCGCAAACCTCATACTTATGAATCTCCTCCATATTTGTAAATCAAACAGTACCAGAAATACAAGGTCTAGGGACCTGAATTTCGTCTGTGACTTAAACAGAACATGCTGGAGAGACAGATATGTGTCTCAGAGACTGCCCTTCTATGGAACAGGCTTCCCATCCATGTGAAGATGAGTTCACCCATTACCCAATTTAAGTGCAACCTAGAAGAGTGGATGGGGAATAGAAGATTTTAGCTGGCCCTGGCATCCATATCTCTTATGCTTATAAATGCCTGTCCCTCATTGTCCTATTTGGACACAGGAGATCATTATTCTTTCAGTAAAACTTAGCTATGCTTAGAACCCCCCCCCCCCCCGAGTTGTTAGCATAGTAACACTCTATAAATCTGCAAAAGCGCAACTTGAAAAACTGGATGGGGAACAGGAAATTAATTCCTGGTTTTGTACCTATACCTTTAATGGACACAGGCAGCTTCTAAATGGTTCATCTCTCAGGTCCCTGTTTACACTTATCAAAGGTACAAGAACATGTCAGAGATGTGGGATGCATGGCCAGGCTTAAAAGGCCCTACTGGTTGTTAGCCTAGTACACACCTATGAGCCTATTAACCTATGTAACACAACTGCTGGACAGGATTATATGCAATCACTCTATTATTTGTCTGTTCACATTTAAATCTACTTATTAAAGAAAAAAGAGAAAACTGATTACAGCAGGGACCTAGGTGATAGGTAGTAGAAGGTAAAAATGGGCAAGAAGGTTAGCATAGTATGAATGCAAAATGCATGCAAAAGGTATAGAAAGTACATTTGGTAGTGATTGTTTATTGGTTGGTAAACCAGTAACAATAAAAGACCAGTGGGAATAGGAGGAGAGTGTAAAACATGCCATGCTTGACCCTACATGGGAGACACGGTCCTGTTTCTTTCTCCTTACACTCAGCAGAGAGCTGGACACAGAACAGAATAGCAGAGAAATGGTGAACCTGCTGAAGTTATAAAGGAAAGCACATCAAGTGATTTCTGTCCAATGTGTGTTAGGTCTATAATAAGGGAAAACAAAAAAAAAACCAGACTGTTTAAATGTTCTAAAACAAACAGAGCAACACAATTATACCACAGAACAGCTATAATGCACTTAAAATATATTTACAAGATGGGTAAGGCATTATAGTAACGAATCTGCAACTAGCAGAACCTAAACTATAAGCACATTAAACTATTAACACAGGGTAACAAGATGCAGGAAACTGTGGAAAAATAATACAGGGCATCACCAAAAAACACAGTGAGACCCTAAATACACACAGTTGCCAGAATCAAGGTTTATATTAGTTATCATTTATATCACAATTCAGAGAGGACAAAGCCTGGAATGTTACACAACTGAGAAGCAGAGTTTAGGAAGTGATTCCATGACTGACAGTGCTAATTTGTGCCAAGTCAAATTTCTTACAGAAAATTGAATAATACATGTAACACTTTTATAGTACAAGGATGCCAGTTTATAATTTTTGCATTCATTTACGTTATTTTGAATTAAAATTCAGTACAGTAATGCCACATTATAGATTGATTTCTGTTTGTGGACAGGACAGAACTATTGCTAGTCAGTTCATTTGAGAAGAGCTGTTTACCCCCTCAGCCCTCTCAAATTCAGTAGATATACTTATTTTTTTTCAAATGATACTGAACTCTTGCAAGACCTCTGCAAGTGTGCACATTAACTAGTTAATTTCTGTAGCAACCTCCACCACTTTATGTATAAACTATATAGAACTGCTGCCAATCAGTGGAAGTAAACTCCCATGAGTTTGTCGACAACTATGTTAATTTCATGTTGCCAAATGCTACTCTACTGCTATATGACATTGCTTGCAGCTCACTAATTACATCATTTATGCTTTATGAGTTGCATCAAACTGTACTGTTGCTATTAATAGATGTTTCAGAAGTGTGCATCAGTTAGTCATTAAATGAGTTACTTAATATTTTTAATTTATTTTAAAAATATTGGGGGGTTGCTGTGAACAGCAGCAGTTGTGTACAATTTAACAACAGCAGTGTATAATCAAAATAAAAATGCGTTGTTCACTAAGGTTTTTGACAGAGTGGGTTTTATTAAGCACT
This sequence comes from Protopterus annectens, assembly GCF_019279795.1. NCBI lineage: Eukaryota > Metazoa > Chordata > Ceratodontiformes > Protopteridae > Protopterus > Protopterus annectens. The sequence continues at coordinate 724,746,181 of NC_056734.1, read as the reverse complement.
GTTGCCAAAGTAAACAAACTTATTTACAGTTTAAACATAATGCTTTGAAATCATTTATAGTAATTCAATCAATTTGGCATCATATTTATAGTGGGTGTGTTTAAACTCATCTGAGGTAGTTGTTAAGTGGATTATGGGCAAACATGGACAGGGTTTGCTGTTGTGGATCCTAGGGGTTACTTTGCTGCTCTGTTATCAAAAGTCAAAGATTTAAAATAAGTGAACCGTTCAATATAAAGTGCAGCAAATAAAACTGGTTGCATACATTTCATTTCACAGAGAAAATTCAGACTGGCTTCCCTTGTCAAGCTCTAACTGAATGCTGTTTTGCCATCTGGTTGAGTTCAACTCAGCAAGGCTGCACTCTAGTTTAAAATGGAAAATCATGAAGACTCTGCAAAAGTCAGAAAAAACATAATATCTACTGTCCACATATTCTATTGCACAATTGTTATAACTTGATTTTAATTTAAAACCTGGTTCAACCCACTTAGATAAGTGTTATCACAAGTAGACTGACTTGAGGTTTCTTGACAGTTCATGAGAAAGTGTTAGAATAACAGTGACTTTAAGCATTGTTGCAGTTTTAATACCAGTTCAGAAAGAAATCATTCCATATGATTGAATGTGAGCCTCTGTGGGGAGAAAACAAGTCTGCTTTCTTTTTTGTGTGTGCTTGTATGGATGTACGCGCATGTGTGTGTGTGTGTGTGTGTGTGTGTGTGTATGTATACACGTTTGTCAGCATGTGTTGGCACCTTGCACATTTTTGCATATTTGCTGTTGTCCACTAAGCCGAGTCATAAAACACACCAGGTTGACTTTACGACCATTTATTATATAACAGTCAAGGACAACCAGTAGTGATGCTGTAAGCAATTTATATACAACATATCAACAAATACCATCAAACCATCACCTCAAGCTGGTTGGCATACAACACCTGTTCCGGCTGCCACCTCAAAGAAAACTGGGTGCTTATTCCTGGCTATGTTGGACCTGGTGACAAACCCGTTTAACTCATACCTACAAGCCACATATCCCTTGATGTGGCCATCTGTCAGATCTGGTCCAATTTGAGGAGAACCAAGGCCACTAAACAAGAACAGGGGGGGACACAACAGGAGTGAAGCCATAAGGCCATCGCCAAATTGGAATGCCATGCTGTTCCCCCCAAATCAGCAGCCTCACAAAAAAATGCTTGCTTATGAAAGAAAACAAGTAAAACTTTGAAAAAATTTTGAATAGCAACAACCATATCCACATTAAACAAATCAAAACCCATTTCATCTAAATGAACATTGTCCAAATAATAGAAATTGGGCTCCAGTCTGACAATATCACTGTGTGCAATCACCTGAAAACCAGTTTGGCAAGCAGCCCACTTGACTCTGTGTTTGATAAAATGCCTCACTCTCTCAGCGGCACTAGGCCTTCTAGTACCCTTCAAGTACAGTCTAGGGATGATGTCAGACCAAAAGAAAGCTACCTTCAGATATAGCTGCTGCAAGTGTTCCATATCAGATAAGATTCTGGCCAACAATATCTTCTTAGGGGCTTGACCGAGATCATCTCCCCCAAGGTAAATTATCACACTGCAGGGCAAGGCTTCTTCCATTGTAATCTTACTCCATATTTCCCAGAACTGAAACCAGCTAAAACCTATGAAACCAAAAGAATGAACTGTCCACCGTATGAGGCATGACCTACCTGAAAGGAGTGGGAGGAGTATCCTTGCAGGTGAATTCCCTTCCCTGCCAAGGCCTGCCTAAGAAATGCATTAATCTCTTGATATTTTAAAAGGCCTGATCGAGGCCCACATGAAAACCAAGTCCAACCTTTTCTCTAAGAGGGTAATATTGAATAGCAAACTGACCCAATGCACGGGTTAAGTGGCTATCCACTGGTCTTGTCCAAGGACACCTGCTGACTTTACATGTTTGACAAACCTCCTGTGGATGACAAGATTCTCCCAACAAAGGTAAAGGAGAAGTTAATTGGCCCAGAAAGCACCCACATACAAGGAGGTAAACAAAGCGGCTATAGAAACAAACACATGAAATTCACCAATGCTTCTGTAAAGACCTTGACTAACAAAGGGAAGCAGTTGTCTCCCAATAGGTTTTCTGGAATCCTGGGAAGGTCCCCACATATTTTCTTGGCCCCCATAGCCCAATGTCGTGACTATGTCTGAAGGCCCAAAAAATGCTCCAACCTTCCTAAAGCTGCCAGCACCTCACCACATATGATAGCTCGATCCAACATCTTAAAACAACACCTAACAGGATACATGCCCCCCACAAAACTCTCACTGCACCACCCGTATTCCACCACCGACCTGTCCCTACCAGACAATTATTCATTCACATAATAAACTTCTTTATATGAATGAAATATAAAAGTTTGCTGTAAAGTGCCCACAACCCAGCATTCCCTATGCCCACAATATAAAATCACCCCTGTATTTGAAAACAAATTATTACTCAATCGTGTGTATATAGCTATGTATGTGCTGTTTGACATATATACTTTTCTCTTTTTATTTTTTTATTCTTATATGTCAACACTCACCCCTCAGATGTGCATGCAACAGCCCAAATAGAAATACCGCCTACTGCCATGTCAACACCACTACCTGAGTCTCCATCTACATAGCTCTCTCTCTCTCATTCTCTCTCTCTCTCTCTCTCTCTCTCTATATATATAAATCTTTCATACACGCACGCACACATATATATATATGTGTGTGTGTGTGTGTGTGTGTGTGTGTGTGTGTGTGTATGTATACATGCCCAAGAGCACAAGTTCTCTTTTTATGTTTATTTTCCTCTCTACATATAGAAATATATATATTTTTTAATAAAAATAAAATAAAAAAAATCAACCCCCTTCCAGCCGCCCAATGCAACATGCGGAACAATCCCGAAAGATCTTTTTTTTTAAATAAAAAATTCCCATGGCGTATCAGCCCGAATGTACGGATGACTAAAACAGTCCCCGTATGGCCAGAAAGCCCCTTACTATGTCCCTAAACCTGGTCACTGCTAGCTGGCTCCATCATGACAACAACGTGCCTGCTGACAGATTCTGCAGGCAAGGACAGCAACACTTCCCTTTAATAGGGAGTGCTCACCTGCACCTGTCCCATATGATGACTTGTACTCGCGGACAAAGGGCCATTACTGCAGTAAGTTGTCATTATAAACTAGTAAGCAAATAATTAAATGATCAGTATAATTTGTTGTCATTAAGGTAAATAGAAGCACATTGCTTCATGAATATTAATGAGCTTATATGCACATCACTTTATGAATAGTGTACGAGGGAGGCATGTCTCAAAATGAGAAAGATAAAAAAAATTGCCACCAATTTCATTTTCATTGTCAGTTTCCTAACATTTTTCCATGCTGCATCTCAGCAGTTCTGAACTATTTGTTTCAGTATTCCAGTATGTCAACAAATCAAATGACGCTTAAAGTCAAACACTTCCACAGCATTCCTATAAGCAAAATTTACAGTGTTGTAGAACACCAGGACTCTCCCATGATGCTGTTCTTTGTGCAGAAGAATATGTATTCATTCAACAGTGTAAAGTACTGCATCTGGTAATTGTATTAATTCTATAGCACAAATGTATACTTGTGAAAGCAATGTGATTTTTTTTTTCATTGATGTAAAAAATGTTATATTCTTCCTTCTTATACTTTTTCTCTGAAGTATGTAAATTCACTTCAACATGTTTGTCATATAATGCTGATGTTTCTACTACAGAATGTAACATTCATTCAGCCTTGCAAAATATAACCTCATAGGCCTGTAGAATACAACAGGTGGCTGTATTAGTTCTACCAAGCACGTGTGCAAGTGAAAGCAATGTTTCAAGACAAAAAATGTGTTATGCAACATCTCTATGATCATTCCTTTAATTTGCAGCATGCAATACAATTGACCTTAATTGCTGGGTTACGTTGGTCTTTCTACATTTTTTTTCCTGTGGTTGAATGTTGTATTCTTCTGCAAAGTGCAGCATTGCAGGTCATCAAAACACAGCATCTGAAGTCTGCATTAATTCAGAGTAATTGTTCAAGATCAAAATGCTTTATATTGCTTCCCCATGGTCATTTTTTTGCTTGAAGCATGAAAAAATGTGTTGATGTGAGTGATAAGTGACGTATTCTTTCAGCATCACAAAGCACAGCACTGAAGACCAGTAACATACTATATCTGGAGATTGTGTTAATTCAACCACTCATATGCAAGCTTTTTTATACTGTGACATGCTGGCCTACTTTGTGTGACTATACAGAGAATATACATGGTTTGCATAATTTTGGAAGCATAACCAATAACTCTTATTTCAAACTTAGTTTCAGCATCAAGGAGACCAATACACGTTTGATCAGGAGACAATATGAGGCTGTCCATCCTGTTATCTAGGTTTACATTGAATGTGGCAAAGGTGTTGTCCTGCTTGACATGTTTGGTCCAGAGGAGATAGCTTTAATGTGAAATGCGTCAATCACATCAATATGTCTTATTCGTCTGCTGCTGAAGATTTGGTTCCTTTATTTGAGGAGTTATTTGCTCAGTGAAGAAATAGGAAATCAAAGAGTGTCTGATCTTTCATGGTTGGAAAGGTTAGACAGATCCTTGGGTCTGATCTTTCATGGTTGAAAAGGTTAGACAGATCCTTAAAGAGGAATATATAAGAGACTAAAAACAGGCAAAGGACTACTAATGCACCCTAATAACTAAGAGTTTTGAGGTTACTGTATTTTCATTTATGAATCTGTGAGGTCTCTCAAATTATGTGATATATTTAGATGAATAGATGTCAAGTGGGCATTATATTCAAAAATGGGTCTAATGACATATAAGTAAAGGGGAAATAAGCTTCTTTTGAGCTAGAGGAGATGTCATTGGAAATTAGATGAGTCAGGTAGAAGACTTTCTGAACTACTGTGGAGACATGATGGTCAAAATATAAGGACTTGCCTGTGACATCCCTCTTGTGGGTCAGTAATTAAGAAGTCTTAATCCTCACCACTGACACTGGTGAGGGACATTCACTTGGAACAAAAATGGATGCACCCAGTATTTCAGATGCATGCACCAAGCACAATTTCCCTTAAGAGCACACAGAGAACATACTCTCATCCTGGGGCTGGATTTCCCACTCTCTCACCAGGCCCCAAACAAGACTCCACACTGACCACAGCTGTAGAGTAGAGTCCTCATCTGAGTATTCCAAGCCAAGCCTTCCGCCACCCTCTCTGTTAAACCAGTGTTCTCTCTTCCTGTTCCAAGTAGCTGACACACACACACACACACACACACACACACACACACACACACACACACACACACACACACACTCTTTGAGATTTGATTTTCACACACACACACACACACACACACACACACACACACACACACACACACACACACACACACATCTGGGAAAGGCTGGCATAGATTTACCAGCTATGCCCCCTCTGCCCAGACTATAAGGTACTGAATAAAAAATTCTGTTGAGTCCTACTACTACGCTATCGTCTTTGTAAAACAAGGAAAAATACAGGGGAAATGCAGTACAGGCTACAGAAGAACAATGCTTATTATAAAACAACTCGCTGAGATGAAAAAAGTTTAAAAATAATTCCAGACCAATACATCACTAAATATACTTCCAAGATAAAACCTTAAAGTTGAACAAAGAGTTAAGTGCTTTCACCTACATAATGTAGGCTTCCTCAGAACTAAGGTGTTCAGGTGCTACAGTGTTTAAATAACTTGTTTGGCGCAAAGCAAGATGAAGTGGGTGAGTGGTCCTTCTTTGTCAGGTTTCACAAACAGACTGCTCTGAGACTTCTGCCTCATTTAGTATTAAAACATCATTTCAGTGCTGGATTACAGAATGACATCACATACATCTGGTCATCTGACTCTGGTTCCCACACTACCACCTGTGCTAGAAGCTGAGCCAGATTCTAGCACACATGTATCATACTACATACACACAGAGCTTTGCTAAGATACAGTATGTTACAGCATCCGGAAGCTATAAAATAATTTCAAAAATGTTCACTCTTCCAGGGTAACAATTAGCTCACCCCTAAGGACAATACAGTAAGATTCCTAGTTCTGGTTTTCACAGATATTTTGTCTCTGGTGGCAATCAGAACTGTAAGATACAATCTTTATGGCCTAAACCAGGTAATTTAATTTCAGACTATTTTTCATATCAGCTGGACTGAGATTAACCTCTTCTCTTCCAGTACCCTCTGTTACAATATATTCATTTCAACAGTTACAATACAGTCTGACATACAGGTGTATTTTTTTTCTGTCCAGCAGGACCTACTGTTGGTGCATATTTAACACAAGCTGCTTTACAAATACATTTTCAACACAAGCACCTGTACAAATCAGTTTGATATACAAATGACATATCATTCTTTACAAAACTCCAGCTAGCAATGCTGGTGTGTGTTATACATCACTGCCCTACTTTCTCTAGCATAGCTGGCACTACCTCACATTGTCACATCTTACCCCCCTTTGAAGACTCAAGCTAAGTTTCTCAAGTGACCATGGAGAAACATTGCTTGAGAGGAATGATCCTATCCGGGAACACATTAACCCATACCCTGTCTTGAAATCCCATTTGCATTGGCATTGCTGACCCCACTACAGTGCTGCACTGTCCTATTAAATGCCTGCAACCCTAGGCTCCACCTTAATAACTTGACATTTTGCTGGCTGGTGCAATGTAACCATGTTAAGGGATTGTGGTTTGTGACTACAGTGAATTTCCTTCCATACAGATAAGGTTGAAGTTTCTGCAGGGCCCATAGTATGGCTAGAGATTCTTTATCTACTGCTGCATAGTATTCCTCCATAAGTTGGAGTCTATGACTGAGATATACAACTGGGTACTCTTTTCCCTCTAAGGAAACCTGGCTGAGTATAGTCCCATCCCATGGTTCAAAGCATCCACCTGCACAACAAATTATTTGCTAAAATCTGGACTGGCTAACACAGGGGGTCCTTCCAAAGCCCCTTTAAGCTTTTGGAATGCCTGCTCACAGGCTAGGGTCCACACTACCTTATATGGCCTGATCTTCCTTGTCAGATCTGTGAGGGGGGCAGCTATTGTAATATAATTGGGAATGAACTTTCTATAGCACCCCACTATCCCCAAGAATGCCATCACCTGTTTTTTGGTAATAGGGGAAGACCATGCCTGAATAGCTTAAACTTTGGCAGGTTCTGCCCTGATCTTACCATTCAACACTCTATATCCCAGGTAGGAGACTTCTGCAATATCCACCTGGCACTTACTGGGCTTAATGGTCAACCCTGCCTTTTGCAGTCTGCCCAGGGCTTCCCTGACATGATGAAGGTGCTCTTGCCATGAATGGTTCTAGATAGCAATATCATCCAGGTAAGCAAGGGCATAATCTTCTGCTCCTGTTAGGATATGATCTACCAGCCTCTGGAAGGTTACTGGGGCATTATTCACCCCCAAGGGTCATCTTCATGGACTCGTATAATCCAAAAGGAGTCCCAAAGGCTGACCTCTCTCTAGTGCTGGGAGTCAAGGGCACCTGTAAGTAGCCCTTGGTCAGATTAATAGTGGTCAGATTACCACACCCAGCTGCTCTAAGACTTCATCTCTCTTAGGCATGTGGTAAGCATTTGATTCTGTGATACTATTTAGTTTTCTGTAGTCCACACAGAACCTGAGGCTGCCATCTTTCTTTGGTACCAGCATCACTGAGGAGGCACAAGGGCTGCTAGACTCCTGGATTACTCCCAGTTCCAAAATTTCCTGCATCTCCTCCCTCAGAATCTGTCCGATTTGCTCAGGCACCCTGTAAGGGGGCCTGCTTTATAGGCCTTTAGAGTCCTGTAGCCACATGGTACTGCACCAGGTGGGTGCACCCAGGTTTCCCAGTGATCAAGCCCTCAGACTCCTGTAACACTGCTTGGATTTCTTGAACCTGGGTAAGAGATAGTTGCTGGGATATTGCTACCCCTTCCACTGAGGTGTCTGTCCAAGCCTCACTGAGGAGATCAGTCACCAGATCGCCTCAGACTTCTCTTGCCATCCACTACAAATACTCATCACCAGGGCCTCTCTATCATGGTAAGGCTTCATCATGCTAACATGGTACAACTTCTGCCCCTGCCTCCTGACTAGCAGGTTTACCATGTAGTTATCATCACTGAGCTTCCTCAGCACTTTGAAGGGTCTGTCACAAGCTACCTGCAGCTTATTGTGTCTGACAGGAATGAGAACCATAACCTGCTGTCCCACAGCATACTCTCAGGCTTGAGCATTCCTGTCATACCAGACCTTTTTCTGCTATTGGGCTCCTGCCAGGTTCTCCTGGGCCAAGCCCCTGAGCTCCCTAAGCCTTGTCCTGAGGTTTAGGACATATACCACAACAGATTCCTTGTGGGATTTGCCACAAAAGGAGATACTGCCGGCCTAGTTATATGGAATTTTGTAAGTAATTATATGTCATTTGTGAATATCAACATGATTCATATAAGATACTTGTGTTTCATATGTATTAGAACTGTATGCCAGGTGTATATCAAACTGCTGGTACAAAAGTATGTGCTGAAAAGGTTTTTGCAAAGTGCTTAAAATGTAACCACAGACTGCCCTACAGGAATAGAACAGAAATGTACCTGCACTATTGCAACTGTTTAGATGTATATATTTTAAAGTGGAAACTGGAATACAGAAGGTTAACATCAGAACAATAGCTGAAATTAAATTACTTTATGTCCAGGCCATAAAAAATATGTTATCTTTCAGTTTCAGTGCAGTAAGACACACAATGTCTAAAACTAGAGAGCTTTCTGTATTGTCTTGGATTTGTTTTATTGTTTTATGACTTCCACCATTTGCCAAAGATCTGAGGAAAGCCCTTGTCTATGTATTTTCACAGGTAGATGGTAAATACTTCTAGCTTCCAGCAGTGGGGGGGGGGGGGGTTCACCTGCGATAGAGTCAGATGACAAGAAATTAGGTCTTTCTGCAAGCTATCCCAGCAGTAATATTTGAGATATTAATTTAAGAACTCTCTGAGAGAGACAGAGCATTCTGTATTCTGTCTTTGCCCTGACATCAGCTAGAAGATCCATTCACCACATCCACCTTACTTTGAAGTAAGTTAACTAGGGTACAGTAATTCTCTTAGATTCAGTCAGGAATATAGTAAAGCTCTGCTTAGATGTTTTTCTTTATTTATTTGAGACTATTCTGCAATGTAATTTTAAATATTTCCTGTGATTTTGAACTCTGATATTACTGTAAATATATACTGAGTATTTTCCAGTTCTTTTAATATTTATTATTAAATATATTTAAAACTTTCATTGTGGCTGATCTGTCTAGAGATATTTAAGTTCTCAGAGTATTTGCATATTTATTTGGTAACACTGTGCGGGCCACTCCTAATAGCCTTGCTCTTGGTCAAACTACCATTTGTATTGATAGTAGCATTACACAGTAAGATTGGGCACCCTTTGTTGGGGGCCTTAAAGTAGCTGATAAGGGGCTCTGGTGGCAATGATAACTACCCTATAGTCTGGGCAGAAGGGGGCATAGCTAGTAAACCTGTGTCAGCTTTTCCCAGAGGTGTGTGTGTGTGTGTGTGTGTGTGTGTGTGTGTGTGTGTGTGTGTGTGTGTGTGTGTGTGTGTGTGTGTGTGTGTGTGTGTGTGTGTGTGTGTGTGTGTGTGTGTGTGTGTGTGTGTGCGTGTGTGTGTGTGTGTGTGTGTGTGTGTAAAACAAATCTCCAAGAGTGTGTGTGTCAGGGGTGCCCTACACATGGTCAACATTTCAGAATGTCAAAGACCATATGACCGAGGCCATATGATTGACATTTGAAATGTCCACCATGCGGAACTGCATCTCCGTACAGTGCAGAATGGAAAGATTTCCATCTTCCTCACTGTAGTGCGATCTCAGAGATGGTATATGTAAGTTACAGGGGGTGCAGGGGGTGTAGCACCCCTGCTAGCAGTCTGAATGTAAGTTGCTGTTGTGTTTTTTCTTTTTATTACATGGTCGACATTTAGAATGTCGATCACATGGTCTCGGCCATATGGTCTTCAACATTCTGAAATGTTGACCATGTGTAGTAGACCCATGTATCAGATACTTGGGAAGGGATGCAAAGCACTGGTTGAACAGAGAGAGCGTTGGAGGACTTGGCTTTGAACCCTGGCTAAGGACTCAACTCTATGGCTGTGCCAGTGGGGAGTCTTACTGGGGACCTGGAGAAAGTGTGAGAAAACAGCCGTGGACTGACTGTGGTCTCTGTGTGCTCTTAAGAGAAATTACACTTGATGCAGAGAGCTGCATCTGGAAATACTGTGTATGTAACATCTCATCCTCTCAGTGTATGTCCCCCACTGATGCTAGTGGTGAGGACTGTGGATCTTTGATTACTGTTGCCAGTGATGGAGCAAAACAGGATTCACACTCACCCTCCCACTCATCATGAATCAAATCTAAAGGCACCCTCACCCTATGCCCATGCAACAACTCAAAGGGTGAAAAACATGTGGATTCCTGGGGTACCTCCCTGTATGCAAACAGCAGATGGGGCAAATATTTGTCCTACTCTCTTTTAAACTTGTCTGCAAATGCCCATAGCATGGTCTTTAGTGTAGAGTGTAACCTCTCCACAAGACCAATAGTCTTGGGGGTGTTAGGAGGTGGTCTTTAGGTGTTGCACCTCAAAGCAATCCCACAGACAAGCCAGCAGATCTGACATGAAATTGGCACCTCTGTCAGCATTTCTGTCAGGAAACCTACCCTGCTGAAAATCTCTAACAAAGCATTTGCCAGCTTCTCTGCCTCGATGGAGGACAGAGACACCACCTCGGGGTATCTAGTAGCATAATCTAGTGCCACCAGTTTATATTTCTTCTCCATGGAACTCGGGGTACTCAGAGGCCCCACAACATCCATAGCTACACTCTGAAATGGCTCCTCAATCACAGGAAAAGGCATCAAAGGAACTTTGACCTTGTTTCCTGCCTTGCCAACTTTTTGGCACTGCTCACAGGTCCTGCAGTACCCTATTACATTCTTTGCAATCTCAGGCCAATAAAAGTTGTGCATAATACATCTCTTGGTATGCTTTATGTTCATATGACCTGCAAAAGGAATGTCATGGGCTTTGACTAGAAGTGCCAGAGGGTAGGATCTGGGTACTACCAACTGCTGTACTACCTCACCCTCTAGCCCTCCCTCAGGGGCCTTCTCTCTATACAGTAATACTTTGTTCCAGTATACATACTCCCCTTTTCCTTGAGAATCAGGTGCTTCCTTAGTTCCCTCCCTTAAACCTCTTAGTACAGGGTCCGAGAGCTGGGCCTGTCTCAACTCTACATCTGTGACCCATTCCAGCTCCCCTTCTACAGGAAGTCTGGTATCCTCCAACAGAGGTACCTTGCTGTCAGCCTGGGTACTACCACTCACCTCTTCCCTTGCAGTCACTCTGTCAAAGGGAACAGCAATACCTACCAGCAGCTGTGGCTCACCTTCAGGCCCACTGTTACAGGGTATCTCCATCCCTGAAATAGCCACCTCACCAGTCTTGGCTTCAGGTGTGGAGTCTGTCTGTGTCTCCCCCAGGCTACCAGTCCCACATGCCTGTCTCCAAATCTGACTCCTGTAACTGCATCCACACAATGTACTGCATTATCAAAATAATTCCCTATTAGGACATCTGCAGGGATATCCTCAAACACACCTACTTGCTTGCTTCCTTTTCCACACTCCCAGTCAAGGTGAACCATGGCCAAAGGCATTTGGAATAGGGTGCCTCCTAAAGCTCTGACTGGAGTGGACTGCATAAGCAAGTGCTGCACCTCTTTAACCACTGCAGGCTTCACAATGGTTATGTCAGAGACCGTGTCTCTCTTAGCAGTGGCCTGTTTTCTATCCACTAAGGTAGGATATAAACTCTAGTAATAGTCTGGAACTCCTGTTGTCTCCAGAGAACTTACCACTGGCATACTGTTATTCCCACTTGCTGGCTCCCCCACCTTTTGTTCCTCACCTTGCTTCCATGGACATCTGTATGCTACATGGCCCCACTGGTTGCATTTAAAGCATCTAACCCTTGATCCTGGCCATATACCTGAACTAGTGGCTTCCCCTGTTACTGGTGGACTCTGTTGGGGTGGTTTAGGCTGCCCAACATGGGTTTCCTTATATCCATATGCAACACTGGGTATCCCCTTCTTGTGCAGTGATGCCCTGCTTGCTAAGTAGAGATCTCCTTTTCTACCCAGCTCATCTGCAGAGTTACACTCCCGGTCTGCCAACCAGATTCTCATGTCCTCAGGCAAAGTGCTAAAAGGTTGTTCCCTCATCAAAAGGTCTCCCAGCCTTTCAAAAGTGATGATCTGACACCCACTCACCCACCTGTGAAAATAAGTGCCTAACTCAGCAATATAATCCCATACACTTTTATCTGCCTTGTGTCTATGCTCACAAAACTTTGTTCTGTAAGTTTCAGGTGTTAACTTAAAACATTCCAATAAACATTGTTTAACTTTATCATAATTTAAGCAAACAGTATCAGACAATTTAGAAACAGCAGTTACAGCTTTACCATGGAGTAAGGAGGGGTCAAGAACTGTACCCAGAGCCCTCGATCAGCATTATACTTTTTGCATACTCTTTTAAATATATGTACAAAACTATCAAAATTATCACCCTCTGTAGACTGTGGAAGACCTTTGCTGAGATTTATTGCTTCTGGGGTTCAGTTATTCCCTTCTCCATTACCTCCATGACCCTGATGAAGAGTCTGCATTTCCCTCTCATGTTGACACTGCTTCTTATTTTCTTCAGTCTACAAACACTGCAGTCTCTCTTCTGATTTTAATTCCAAATGTTTAGCCTCCAGTTCAAGTCTCTTTAACTCCAGATGGATTTTTAAGTCCTTTGAGGAAAAGGTGAACTGTCTTGTTTCTGAGGGCTGCACATCCACATCACCAGAGTGGTTATCCTCCTGGTTGCTGGTCTGTGCCACAGCTGAGATTAAGGCTGAAATAATTTCCTCTTTAGTCAGGTTGGCATGCACCAGTACTTTGGCTTCACACACCTTAGCCAACTGGTTCACTGTCAGCTTGCCATACTCCTCTGCTGACATATTTGCCTGCTCTCCCTGACTAAAGTAAACTAACAAAAGTAAATACAACTGCTGTGAAAATGAAACTCTGTATGTTTACCTTGTGGCTGCTGAGATTACACACATTTTCAGTGACAACTGCTTACAGGCTACAGAATTTCAATTAATATCCACACCACTGCTCACCAATATGTGAAGTTCTTCCACTGGGCCAGTAATCAAAGAGCCTCAATACTCACCACTGACACCAGTGAGGGATGTTCACTTGGAACGAAAATGGATACCCACAGTATTTCCAGATGCAGCTCTCTGTACCAAGCACAATTTCTCTTAAGAGCAAACAGGGAACACACTCCCATCCTAGGGTTAGGTTTCCTCTCTCTCACCAGGTCCTAAATAAGACTCCACACTGACCACAGCTGTATAGTTGAGTTCTCAGCCAAGTGTTCCAAGCATGTTGGAGCAGCTGTGAGTCAGTGGAGACACCTGATTTATAGTCATCTACAAAATTAAATAACCATAGACCAGGAATATTGTTCTGATGGTCTGAGGTATAGATGCCAAGTAGGATAGGGCTCAGTACTGAGCCCTGTGATATACCACTGTTAATTTATTTGCTTTCAGAGATAAAAAACTGGGTAGCCTATTTAAAAATAAACCATTTCTAACCCAAGTTGCCATAAGAACTATTGCACAAACTCACTTCCTCTCTAATGTATTCTATGCCTCTCTCTTCTATTCTATTCCTCACCCATTTTAACCAACTTACCCAAAACAGAAATGGCCCAGCTCAACACCTGCTACAATCAAATTGCCAAATTGCCACCTGGGCATCCTACAGCTCCTACCACTGCCATTCCCTCAAGCAACTTGACAAACTAACCCTAGATAATTACGTTCTAGTGATAAAACACTGATCAAGGTTACCAAGAGTAAAAACACAGCAGGGGACTCCCGCTTCCCAAATTATATAGATAAAAGTTGGAACTGCCTACCCTAAGCTATTACCTCAACAGACTCAAAGGTTACATTTAAAAGACTCCTCAAAGACACATGAATATGCTTATGTTCACCTCCAGGCTAAACTCACCAATCATACCATCCCTCTTCCCTAGTCTACTAGTCTCTGTTTCTGAATTTTATCACTAAGAGGAACTGCAGGTCTTATTTCTAGCATCCTCATTGCATCACTCCTAAACCTCACCTTTCAGATTGTATCTGTACATATTGTGGTACTAAAACCCTGCTATGCTTAGTTTTTCTATATACTTTTCTTCTCCTTCTTTACATTTGCTTTTCTACTTAGTGTACGTACCTCACCACTCAACTCTGTTGTTTTACCTACTTCAATAATCCTGACCCTGCCAAACATGTACTCACACTATCTGTATAAAATTGCAAAAGATGCAAACTTTCTCACATATGTAGCTTATCCTGCTTAGCTTCTTGCTTATGTACTGTCATTCTAACTCTATAAAGTCATAAAAGATGCTTTTATACTATGTATCTAATGTTATGATAATTGCTTCTAATTGATTTGTGGAGTTTTTCTCCCAAGGCATCCACTGAAAATGGATATGCATCCAGTCAGACTCTTCCGGTCAACAAACGTAAAATAAATAATTAATAAAATATGATCCCATGGGTAAAGACAAACAACCAGTAAGCTATCTACCCCATGATGTAAGGATTTATATTCAGAGTTACAAGTCTTTCAATAATGCCTCATTGAGGAATAGTGACAAAGGCCTTTGCCAAAATCCAGATATGCTGTGTGTACTGAATAACCATTATCCAATGCTTTGGTGACCTTTTTCATAAAAAAAAATGAGATTACAGATGCAATAACATCCCTTGAAAAAGACAAATTTGATGAGGATCCAGGCTAACAAAATGTTCATTGTCCTAATTAATGAGGTCTGAAATAAGGAATTCCATAGCTTCCAGGCTGGTGAGATTATAGTCTGATCACCATTGTGTAATGGCATTACAATGGATGTTTACCAGCCTTCAGGAATTCAACTAGTGGAAAGGTTTAGACTCTTTAAGTATGGATTCAGATAGGCTATATTTGCTGCTGATTATCAAGGCTCATAGATGCAGCATCTTAGCTTTTGTGGGCTGAAAGAAATGGCTCCATAGTAATTAAATGGGGATGCTGGGACTGCGGAATCTGTGGAATGCCTTTTACTGTGGATGGAGCAAAAGCTGCACTAAATTTGTCAACTAGAATATGAACTATTTCCTTTGGGACAGCATGGGCAGTATTGTTGGGGAATACCACTAAACATTGCTGGGGCTTATTTGTAACTTGATGAGATAGTTAAAGAATAAATTAGTTTTGGTTTCCATGGTTGTTGTAATTTTATTTCTAGTTTAGAACTTCCTAGTGGTTCTGTTGAGGTCTTTACCACTTTGCTTAAGACTTCGCTTTGGTTAGGCATAATTGGATCTGTTATAAGCATTACATAATTCCTAGTAGTTCTGTTCAGGTCTTTACCACTTTGCTTAAGAGATTCCGGATACTGGCTAAAGCTCTTGCCACCCCTATAGTGCCTTTTTTAGGCAAGGTTGAAATGACAAATTCACCACCTTAACAGGTACAAGCAAGCAAAATCTGAGGGTAATGCTACTCAATGCTAGAAGTCTAAACCTCAAAATGCATTCACTCGAGGCACTCCTTAAAATGGAGAAAATCGACATCTGTGCAGTGACAGAGACCTGGTTCAAGGCTCCAGAGAGCACCCCTGCATTACCAGGCTATAATTCATACCACACCTTTCGGACACCTAACTGAGTCAAAACACTAAAGGTGGAGGAGTGTCCATATTCATTAAGGATATCCACACCTCCAGGCTAGTTGCTCAGCATAATGCATCTGAGATTATTCAAGTGCAACTAACTTGGGGCAAGACCGTAATTTAAATTGGAACTTGCTACAGATCCCCCCACCATGCCTCAAGATTCCCACTCCTCATTTCTTGATACACTGGAAAATATTAGGGTACAACCCAGCACCCTAATAATGGGAGATTTCAACTACCCCACCATTAACTGGGGAAACTACTCATGTACCAACTCTTTTGCTAAACGTTTTCTGAAATTCATAAATTCCAATGCCTTGGATCAATTTATCCACACCCCCACCAGGGGCAGCAATATCCTAGACCTGGTCATTACCAACATGGGTGACTGGTGTTCCACACCAGAGGTCAATTCCTTGTTGGTCAGATCTGACCACAAGATAATCACCCTAGACATCCCGCCCCCACCCCCCTATTAGGGAAACCACCGTAAAAAATTTCTCCAAAGCCAACTTCACGCTTCTTAAGACAGAAGTGGCAAACTTCACGACACCCATGCAGATGGACAATAGAGGTACGACTGCTGAATCCTACACAAATGCACTTTATAAGCACTTGCACGAGTGCAAGGATCATGCTATCCCTAACAGAACCAAGATGCTATCCTCCAAAAAAAGGAAGCCAATGTGGTGGTCCTCTGCTACAAACAAACTCTACAACAGAAGAAAGAAACTGTTGCAAAAAAGAGTAAAATTCCATGATTGGAGGAACTCCCCGGTCAGCCTCAGTAAGAAGCTAAGATTCCTCATAAAATCCTCCAAAGCTAGTTACGAAAACAAAATTGCCACTGATTCTAAAGGCAACCACAAAGCATTCTATACCTATGTCAAGAATCTCAATGGCAACACTCGGATCAGCTCTGAGTTACAGCACAATGGCACTAAATATACAGAACCAACTGATATTGCCAACATCCTGGCAAATAGGTTCAGTGCTAACTTTACACCCCTCTCACCCCCTAAAGGGCCCATCTCTATACCGTAAGAATGCAAAGTTCCTGTAATCACAGCTGCACAGGTAAAAACCAAACTCTCCAAAGCCAAGAACACAGCATCCATGGGACCTGACAACATCCCAGACTGCATTCTACATGAACTGCAGAATGAACTGGCACCCCACCTAAGCACCATGTTCAATCATAGCCTCACCTCAGGCTTTGTGTCCACTGAATGGCACACAGTGACAGTTATCCCATTCCACAAAGAGGAAGACACCATGGACCCTGGGAACTACTGCCCCATTAGCCTAACAAGTCTGGTCTGCAAGGCCATGGAATGTATCATCATGGAACTTATAAACAAGGACATTGGTAATCTCCAAACTTTGGATCCCACCCATTTTGGATTTGTAAAAGGCAGATAATGTCTCCTAAACCTGAAAGACTTCTTTGAAGCAGTCACCAAAGCCGTAGACAAGGGTAAGGTGGTTCACCCAGCCTATCTAGATCTCATCAAGGCTTTTGACACCATCCCCCACTCTGGAATTAGAGATAAACTCACTAAACTAGGTATAAATCCTTATGTCACAAGATGGGTTGCCAACTGGGTCACTGACAGAACCCACACTGTGAAAGTAGCAGACTCCATATCCGACTTCAGACCAGTGACAAGTGGAGTACCACAGGGTTCAGTCCTGGGTCCTCTCCTGTTTGGTATCTACTTTTCTGAAGTACAGGCTAACACAGAAGGTCTTTGGCTAAACTAAGAGCCATAATCAAAACTCCTAATGATGTGGACATCCTACAAAAGGGCCTCATGGAGACAGATTCCTGGTGTCGAAGCCATGGCCTCAAGCTCAATGCCAAAAACTGCATTGTCATCCCCATTGGTAAAAACTCTGTACCCATGAGCTACCACATAGGTGGTAGTCTACTTAACATTGAAAGTGTGATAAGAGACTTTGGGACACAGGTGGACAGTAGTCTCTCCTTTGATAATCACATTGCCACAGTAGTCAGGAAATCCTTCTATGTGGCACACAACATCACAAAAGGTTTCTCATCCAGGAAAAAAGAGGTCATTGTTCCCCTCTACTCATCACTCATTAGACCCATTATAGAGTACAATACCCTTTTGGTATGTACCTCACAAGACATCTACAACAACTGGAAAGGCTGCAGAAATACCTCACAAAGAGGATTACTGGCCTCAAACAGATGCCCTATGTAGACCCTCTCAAAAAACTCCAGCTTTACTCCATCGCATATCGCCTACTCAGAGGTGATCTCTGCCTAACATACAAAGCTATGTCAAATCCAGAGCTGTTGGACATGCTCCACTTAAAGAAATCCCACTCCCTCTGAGCTACATGCTCTAGGGACCTAAACCTTATCACAACAATAAACAGAACATGCTGGAGGGATAGATTCCTGTCTCAGAAACGTCCCATACTCAGGAACAAACTACCTATCTGTATCAAACAAACTCCTTATCACCACTCTTCAAGAAAAATCTTGATGATTGGATGGGAAATAGGAAATTTACCCCGGGGATCACCTCTGTGTCTCTGCTCAACAGGGGTACAGGAAAATAATTTTGTTGGGTGACGAAAGCCAGGGTACCTTTTTGGCTAGGCTTATATACGCCCTAGGGCCAAAAGCTTAGTACCTACCTATGAACCTATGAACCTATGAACTTGTTCTATATTTTATTCATATGGAAACACCACCCTAGGAGGTTGTTTTTAAGTTTTCTTTATCTTTGGTGTAAATGAGGGCTATCTAATCCCTTTACCTATTTCACTGGGAGTAGAAATCAGAGGCATAGGCTTTAGCAATGGGATCCATCAGAGGAGGAGTACTTTGAGATGTATTTAGGTCAACAAGCAACTGAAGAAGGTTTGTTTCTAACTCATCCCCAAACCCAAACACAGAGATGTTTGCAAGGCAAATACTACACGTTTTACCAGAAAAGATCACAGATTTATGGTCTAATTTAACAATGGAGGATGATAGATGTGAAACTGTGCAATAAGCTGATTTATTTGTGAGGCAAGATCAAAGGTATTGCAGCACCTAATAGGATGGTTAACTATTTGTAAAAGGAGTTAGTCTTTATAAAGTCATGGAAGCGCTGGTGACTATTGCTAGTGTACATCAGCCATTTTATCAATGGATAGCTGAAGACCCCTAGTAGAAAAGTGCTGGGTTTAATTCTGATTTTTGTTATGGTGTTAAGAAAGCTACAAAGGGTCATAGCAAGTGTTCTGTAGCTAACTATAAAGTGGTAATTACTTTTGTTTAGGGTGATTTGGATGCTGGGAGTTCACATTGGGTGTCCTGAGTAATTTGTTGTGAGGGGTTGATATTCCAGACAAATACTGATACTCCCCCACAACTACCAGTAGGTCTTAAAACATGATCAACACTATATCCAGGAATAGATAGTGCTGTCATTTCTTTGAAAATATGTCTCTGTATCTAGACACATATATGAATGTGTTCAAATTATAGGAGAGCAGGAGATTCAAGCATTGAGTAGAGCCACTTTAATATGTTCTAAATTAGACCTGACTACTAGGTTGGAATTTCTAACAAATATACTCTGCTTTAAAATGGCACCATAAGAGCAGCAAAAGCTTTTAGCCAAAATGCAAAAGCCTTGGTGAGATGAAAGGTACAGGCCATCTCTAGCAAGGTAAGAAGGCTTGTGAGCCATTTCATCCCAAACTAATGCAGAATTGATCCTCCTAGAATGACACTGGCTACATGGTCATATATTAAAGCTAGTTGTCTTGGCTTTAAATCTCATCATCATTCTGGGCGATGGCAAAATATCAGTTAAGTGCAATGTCTTTCCTGCCTCGAACACATGCATAGAAAGCTCAGTCATATACTTCTGCATGTCCTTCTGGATAGAATTCCCAAGGTCATTCACCCCCACATGGACCACTACTAGATTATAAATATATTTTACAGAACAGAAGGGATCTAAGCGACTTTATGTTCCAGATCCTAACTCTGGAAAGACAGCTGTTACCTTGTTCTTATTCAACTTGGTGAGGTTGGTATCTGTATTCTTGACAATGGAGTCACCTGTTTCAAAACATTACAATGGGTCTCAGTGGGCCTTAAAGGCTATGTGTCTGCACCCTTGTGAGGTATATGCACTGGCTGTGGATGTTCAAGGTGAAAGTAGGTGTACTGATGTGGGAACTAATGGCTTAGGTTTATTAGTTTTTAGCCTGAGAGACATATACAGTGTTCCTCAGCATAAGATGGTTTAGTGGAGGTGCTCTGTGCTGTGTGTGTATTTGTGCTGTGCTCACAGAATGTTCTCTGATATGAGAAGGCAACCGCCAAGTTCAGTAATTGCTTACATCTCTCACATATCGAATCATTGTGAGGTAGCAATAAAGGGTTTTCAATAAGCATGTGTCAATTGTTAAACAAATTATATAAAATATTATGAAATGCACACTCTGCAAATGTACAAAGTTTAAATGGCCTAGACATGACCACTGTAAAGTGTTCCGTTAGTGGACTAGTTATGTCATATTAATCAGATAACATTTGTAGTGGTAGTAGTAGTGAGGCTGACATTGCACACTTCTTGTAATAAATACGGATTGTTGGTCAGTCTAAAGCTTGATAACAAAGTGAACTTAGATAGAACAATACATAGATAGATTAGCACTAGGCTAGATGCCCTTGCGAGCCATTTTAAGCCTAGACAATTATCCCTTGTGAGACTCAAACCCTGCACCTTGCATTTATAAGGCAAACACCTTAACCATTAGGCCACCCTCCCAACTTCAATGATCTGAAGTTTTACCAATGGCAAACTTTCACTTGATACTGTCCTTTGCATGGTTCAATGATAAATTTATTAAACTGTGCAAAGTGTAACACCAGATTCTTGTATGGAATGGCTCAGATTACTTAGTTACCTTCCCAAGGGTGCTTGGGAATGTAATGCTCCTAGCATGAGTTTTAATTTAATGCTCCCTGCTTTAGCAATACAGAAATGTTCTTCAGTGGGTAACATTGTGCAGTCACATAATGTTGTTAGTCAGTGTTGCCTTACATCCGGTGGGTTTCCTGTAGTAATTGAGAAAATTAATACTGACCAGATTAAATAGCTTGTTAACGTAAAATGTTACCATAGTGAAACAAAATCTAATAAGTAAATCAGATAAAACACTGTTTTTAAGTTTCTAGCAGATGTAGTAGAGTTGATCCTGTATTCATTTTGTCCCATATGTGAACTCTGTATGAGGCTAAAGGTGGTTAGCAACACAGAGTTAAGTGACTTATGTTTTATTGTTCATAAACCCTCACATGATTCTGCAATTTGTGTAGAAAAATTGCTATATTGCTTCAATTAGACAAAGTATAACACGGATTCATAGGTTCATAGGTTCATAGGTAGGTACTAGGCTATCTGCCCGAGGGTATTTATAAGCCTAGCCAGAGTGTGTCGGCTTTTGCCACCCCATTGATTAATAAACGGATTCTCTGTCAAGCAGAGCCAATGAAGTGATCCCAGGGGTGTATTTTCTGTTACCCATCCACTCGTCAAGATTTCTCTTGAAGAGTGTTAGTGAGGGGCTCTGCCTGATGTAATTTGGAATTTTGTTCCAAAACATGGGGAGTCTCTGTGACAGGAATCTTTCCCTCCAGCATGTTCTATATAGATTTAGCTCACTAGAGCATGTGGCTCGCAGTGACTTGGATTTCTTAGGTGGAGCATGTCCATCAATTCTGAGTTGGACATGGCTTTGTAAGTCAGGCAGAGATCACCTCTGAGTAAGCGATATGCCACTGAGTACAGCCGGAGATTTTTCAGTCGGGCTGCATAGGACATATGTTTGAGACCAGTAATCCTCTTGGTGAGGTACTTTTGTGGTCTTTCCAGCTGTTGGAAGTGTCTTGTGAGGTACATCCCAAATGGGGCATTGTACTCTATGATGGGTCTAATGAGTGACGAGTAGAGGGGCACTATAACCTCTTTATTTCTTGATGCGAACCCTTTAGTAATTAGATGGGCCACATAGAAGGATTTCCTAACTACTTTGGCAATATGATTGTCAAAGCAGAGATTACTATCTACCTGGGTCAGATATGTTTTATTTCGTTAACATTCCTGAGAGCACTTATGAAAGCAATGTTCCTGTCATTTCAGTGTCCTGTACTTGAGAAGTGTGGAATGTGTTGCTGCGGTTAACATACACACACACACACACACACACACACACACACACACACACACACACACACACACACACACACACACTCATATGCCTGTCTTTGCTATTCACTGACCAAGCATAATAGAACTGCACCTGAGATAATCTAATGTCTGGTGGTTTTATTACACTAACTGCGAAAATTAAAGTGGATTTCCACTGCTGCAAGCCTTCGCCCACTACGGATCTCTTTATGCTTGAATTCTATATTTACGCATATTTACAAAGTACATCATCATCATTTTTCAGCCTGGTTCAGGTCAGGTCATTTTCATTTAGTAGCACTTCTGAGACCACTTATGAACACTGCCTGTAACAGTAAATTGAAACAGCAACACAATGTTTGAGTATTGAAATAAATATTCTGCAAAACAGGACTGTTTCAGCTTATTGTTGTAATATTATATTCAGGCAGGCTTACATAATATGATACAGCACAGTGAATATTTCTCCATTTTTCTAAAGTATAGTACTTATTTATGAGAAAGAATGCATGAGCTGCAACCATTTAGTTCTCCTCCACAACAGAAGCAGAGAAAGGTAAAGTTAATTAGTTAACATCGCACAGGAAAAGTCAAGGAGTTTTGTAGCTCTAGATTTTTTTCCTCAAGTTTAAACATATAATGTTTAATGATGAGTAATGTATGAATTATATTATTTAATAGCTTATCACCACAATACACAAAAGCTGCTGAAAAAAAATGTAAGTATACCTGTCAGTTTGATGTTTAAAGTGATACCTGCAATGACCTTACCTAAGCAGGTCTCTTCCTCTAGCATTCCTCATTTTAGGTGTGTCATACATTCCGGAGATGTATAACCATCTATTCTGCTCCTCTCTCTGCTCTGAATGTATTTATTACTAAACCACTTTTTCATTGAAGAATAGCTTTGCAATATCTCTGTAAGCCTTTTTCCCATTGACATCATGTGTGCTTGCTTTCTCTGGCTCATTGATTTCTTCTGCACTAACTACTCTGTTGCCATTTCTGTTTTACATGTTAGATATTCATATTATATACATGTCTCACCATTCCCATTTAAAATGAATGTCTTGCCCTGAACCCTTCCTTGTAGATGTCACCAAGATCCTTATTGCATTGCTTCACTTCAACCATAAAATTGCAACAGCTTCTAATAATAATACTAATGATGATGATGCATTCACACAAGTAAGCAAATATAAAATATAATCATTAATATTTCAGTTTAGGTACAAACTAAATAATCAACCAAGGAAATATGATAATTGGGAAAACCCTAATTGTGTGTTCTTCCCAGCCCAAAGGTACAGACAAAAACATTATTTTAGGCATTGTGACTTTTTTTCTGCTGATGCATTGCCTGTATGTTGGGAAAACTCCATGAGATTTGAGGTTTTACCAGAACCTTGTCTCAGGATATAAACAATGGTACTGAAATGCCATATGAAATCATCCCATGCAGGCCTTCTGTGCTGCTCATAAGTGAAACAGTGAACTAAATCCCTGTGTTGTACCTCTGGTATAGTATTTTCTGTCTATTTAAGGGAGTATGAAGAAACCCAAAGCACTTTAGCTTAATTGAGAGCAGGGAGTTTCCTTTCTAGATGCTCTGCATAATATGCCCTCTCCCATAAAAATCTGCTACTGCAGTTGCTATTGTTTGCATATGTGTGTTGATAACAGAGTGGTCTGACAATGCATTGCATAATTAGTGCAATTTATATTATTTTGCTTGTCAAACAATATGAACACAGTTTCCTTCTAATAATTGTCTGAACATGTAATCTCATGTTTATACTTCATAGAAACAGAGTTGTGCTTGATGTCCAGCATGACGGACATCAGTAACTCACTCACACCTAGCAAGTGAGGACTGTTGTACTTTGATAGGACTAGTTATATCCTCAGGTGTCTGAAATTTACTACAAAAAATCAGATAAAGTAGTAAACGTCAGACAAACCTAAATATCTTGTGATCAGTAAACTCTGTTAACAAGTGCAGATGGTAATGTTGTTTTGGTCTTTTTCTCTTTTCTTTACAATGTAACAATCACTCCAAAGTACTTTTGTAAAACCGTTTTATTATGATGCAGAAAACTTCTGGGTTATATTTTTCTGTTGCCCGTATTTTGGAAACTATTCAAGCCAGACAGATGATATTAAGCACTTTGCACTGACATGATGTCTCATGTAATTTATGTTATTAAATACTTACAGAAATATCTGACATTATGATTATTTCCAAAATTAAATGACCAGTCTAAGACTCAGACTTTATAAGTTACAGTTCAAGTAACAGTGATAGTTTTGTCCCTGACCACCTAAGGATTCAGCTGCTACTGTGCAGTAATTTATAAATCACAAGATTATGGCAAAACTAATTAAGTATGGAAGCACCACATATCTTGGTAATGACGTCTCCAATGTAGGACATTATACACAGACAGCGAGCTTTCCTTTTCCCATTACAACATCTTACATGATGTGTATTAATTATATGCAACTCAGTTATGAAAACAGGAATCTGTGACAATCAGTGATTTAACATATCCATTTGGTTACACCCTAGCCAAATGATCTTAGTGCCATTCCGTTTTTCATCTTGTGACTTTTAATAAGATACCTGCCACTAAGTGACAAATCATTCAGTTAAGGAATGGAGCTCCAAATAATGACAGTATACCATAAACAGATAAAGTGCCAAGCATAAAAATACAAAAACGGTGCTGTACATGCCAATGAGTCCTGTACCTGTTTTCATTTTAGCTTTCTGCCTCTCTATTTTTCTGTGTTGTCAAACTGCCAGATATAGGTCAGTAAATGAATAATATAATGAGCAATCATATACAACAGTCTTTAGATATTTAATTTATACTGTTATTTTAGATCTTCGACTGATATTGTACCAGAGAAGTAAAAATGAACAAATTAAGCAAGATTTCCCAAGCATTTGTAGCTCAAAATCCAGTCTGTCAGGTATGTAATTAAGTCAACAATTTTGCATCCCTGCAAAGGAGATTTTTAAAATTTGAGGGGGCAAGGAGTGGTGGGATAGTAGGAAACTGACTGACTGTTTTTTATGTCAAGTATTTGCACACAGGCCTTTTTTTTTTTTTTTTTTTGGTATGCTTGGATTTGCATTCATTTTTTAACCTATTCTCTTTTAACCAGAATAGTGGTCAGGTTAGTTGGCTGATTATTTCTAGTTATAACCAAGGCAAAACACAAATTACAGGTAACACACAGAGTAAGCTGGAAAATTCTGAATACAAAACACACAGGCAGATGCACACACCTATGCTCTCTCACACGTACACATGCACAGGCTATTACAGGGTATACAAGTAATATGTAGATTTAATCAGTAACACACAGCTAAGCTGATATCAGCATAATAATATACAATTTAGAAAAGCAACTGCAGTACAGTGAAAACCAGGGAACTATGCGCTTAATGACATTAAAAAGACAAAAAAAGAGTTGAATGTAGTTAAGTGAAAAAAGCAGAGTGGAAATTGCAAAAAATATAGCTTGTGAAACTGAATGTACCCAGGAGGTCTTTGTAATGAGCTCAGTTATTTTCTTGTAACTATCATGTGCTGAGTTACAGAAGATGTGCTAAATGGAAGCTATAATCATGTATGCAGCAATCCTTTGTGGCAGACACCTACATGTAGGGTATAGTGTCACTCATAAAAAGGGATGATGCAGCCCTCATAACATATTGGCTGCAAAGTGGGAGAGATACTTCAAAATGTTCACTCCAACAACACACACACACACATGCACACACACGCACATACACGCACACACACACACACACACACACACACACACACACACACACACACACACACACACACACACACACACACACGCACACACACACACATGCGCACACACGCGCACACACACGCACGCACACACACACACACACACACACACACACACACACACACACACACCACAGGAAGTTACACTAACAGAGCTATTATGTGTGTTTTCCTACTACCTTTGTCTATCACATATTTGGAATGAAGTATAAATGATGACTGATTCCGTCCACTATGCCTTCCTACAAATCAGCTGTTAAATGTTATAACTGTTTGTTCACAGTGCTTTCTGCAAATACTTATTATTAAAATATCTATTTCAAAACTGGTCTGCTGTTAGTTGTCATGACTGCAAATGCATATTATAAATATGCCCATGTCAAAACTGGTCAGCTGTTAATTATTAGATCTAGAAATATGTATCAATAGGTCCCTTTCAAAATTGGCCTGCTGTTAGTTATTAGATATTTGTTATGTAAAAAACATTTTATTTTATTATTTCAGGATGCATCTTGAAGTTTGTGACATGATGGTAAGGAGCAGACTGGATGACCTGTGTACTCAGGAAAGAAGGAGAAAAGACAGGGCAGTAAAACCACTTGGGATCGGAGACAACTACTTAGGGGGTGGATGGATTAGAAATTGTATGAAAACTGTAGTGAGAAAGAATCTTCTGAATATAGTGAGGAATGTCATCAGAAGTAATGAAAATTTCATGGCAATCAGATTCCAGTGTAAAGATAGGGCTGTATTCATAATGTCAGCCAGCAGCGGCCTTAGGTCAGCTGGTGCCCTAGGCAAAAGGGCTCCACAGTGCCCCCCCACACCACCCAGGTGCCCCCAACCTGGTCTACCTACACCAAATAAATACTAGAAAAGTGCCCCTGCTACAGCGGCGCCCCAGGCAGCCACCTAGTTGGCCTATGCCTAAGGCCGGCCATGATGTCAGCTGATGTTTCACAACAGGGTCATGATGGTAAGGAAAAAAAAGTGCACTCAGGCAGTAGTTGCTGGAACTATTAGATAATGCAAGACAACATGAGTTGATATTGATAAGGAGACCAGAATGTTCATATTGAGACAAACAGAATGGGATATGAGGACTGCCTGGGTCCAAATGGATGTGGCAAGACAGATAAAGAAGGACTGGGCATTCTAGAGTTTTGTCTGACACATGGCTTGATGGTGGCCAAGACATGGTTCAGCAAGAGAGACAGTCACAAGATCACATATAAGAATGGTCAACATGCAACTCAGGAAGACTTCCTCCTAGTAAGGAAAGGGCATTGGAGTAGAATCAGAAATTGCAAATTCATCCCAAGTGAAACAGGCAGTCCACAACATAAACAACTGGCAGCCACAGTCAGCTGCAAGCAGTGGCCAGACAAGGCATTAAAGTCAACAGGGACTAGGTTGAAGATCTGGAAATTGACTGGAGTGAAAGCAGAGGAGTTAAAGGAAACATGCAGGTCTTTTGTACCTCAGGAAGATGTGGAAATAGGTGGATTCAAAGAACAATGGCAGGGTCTAAAAACAGCATATGTGAAGGCTATAATAAATATATGTCCCAGAGCCAGGTATGGAAATAAGTTATATAAGGAAAGCCAGTGATGGAATGCAGAAGTCTATGAATTTATCTAAAGAAAGAAGGAGTGGAGAAAAATCTGGAAGATAAAAAAGATGGACCATGCTGAGAAGGAATACTGGTTGGCTAACAAAGAGTCTAAGAAAGAAAGAATTCCACAGGCATCAGAGGCACTCTACCCACTCTGGTAAGTGGCTTAGCAGATGACATAAAGAAACCCTATCAGGTTGCAGGTCAAAGACAAAAAGATGAAGACAGTCATCAGAGACCCTTCATAATGCATGCCAGAAATAACCTACTTACCAGAGTGCAGGGTATTAAAGGCAGAAGGAGTATTTACACCAGTTTTTGAATGAAGAAAACTCAGAAGCTGTACTGCCCCAGACCCAGCCTAGTATGAAAGAGGAAGAAAAGCCCACTGCAGAAAAAGTAAGAATCTCACTAAGGAAAATGACATCAAGAAAAGCAGCAGGTTCAGACGTGGCCATTGCAGTATGCTCAAGATGTCAGGTGAATTAGGGGAGAAATGGCTCCAGAGTGTACTCACAGCAGAATGGAGAGAAATATATATCCCAAAAGAAATGAGAATAAGCATTCCTGTGCCACAGTGTATAAGAACAGAGGAAAATCAGAACTAAGGGTCAGCATATAGGTATCAAACTCCTTTGGCACTGCATGAAACTGGTGGACAGAGTGACTGATAAATGAGTATGCAGGATAGTAGAAACTAGGATGGGAAATGGGCAGTTTAGGTTCAGATCAGGATGCATTATAACCAACTCGATGTTTGCAGTGAGTCAGCATAGCCGGCCTCAGGCATAGGACAACTAGGTGGTCGCCTAGGGTACCGCTGTAGTAGGGGCACTTTTCCAGCATTTATTTGGTATAGGTAGACCATGATGGGGGCTCCAGATGGTGTGGTGTGGGGCAACATGGAGACTTTTGTCTAGGGCTGCTCCTGTGAGTCAGATAGTGGAGAAGAATATGGAGATGAGGAAATGGTTGTACTGAGTGCTCAAGGTCCCAAGAGAGCTGCTTTAGACAATCCTACAATGGTTCAAAGTACTGCAAACATTGGTAGAATTAGTTCAGTCTGTGCACAAGGATCCAATCTCACAAGTACAAACAGTGTTCAGACTCACAAAGTGATTCCCAGTGGGAGTGGGTGTGCATCAGGGTTCAGCTTTGAGCCCACTGCTGTTCATATTGGTGATGGACTGCATCAGTAAATGGGTCGAAGGAGCCAGATCAACAAAGCTGCTGTATGCCAGATGATATGGCATTACAAGAAGGCTCTGAAAAGGAACTGCTGCAAATGATGGAGGAATGGAATGCAAAGCTGAAGGCATGTGGTATGAAACTGAGTACTGGCAAGACAGTCACCATAGCAGCAATAAAGAAAAATCTGATAAATGAGATTGAAGCGAAAACAGTGGAACAAGTCAACACGAATGACCAAGAAATGAAGATATCAGAGCAACAGCCAAAGTAGCTAAATTCCAGAAAAAGTCAAAGAGAAGAGAATATGGTGGTGTGGACACATATGCAGCAAAGCAGAAGATGGATTGATGAATAAGATTTGGAAGAGACAAGAAGAAGACGAGAAAAACATGAGGATGTCCAGCAACAACATGGATAGGTTGTGTGAGAAAAGACCTGCAACTTTCAGGCTTTACTGACAAAGTAGGTAGGAGACTGAAGTGGCAATGAACTCAGAGAGATGGTAACAGTTGATGGAACACTTGATCCCATGCAGAAAAATGGGAAAAATGGTTAATGAAGATGATTTCATATAAAATAACAGATTCATCATGTGGCAGAGGCTCAGGCTTCCATTTTCATCTATTGGTATCTCTTACAGCACTTATTAAGCCAGTGTAATTGATTTTTATTTATTCTTTGCACACCTGCAAAGTGAAACCATTTTCTGCTTCTTCTGTCCTTCAGTTGAGGAGATGACTATGATTCATTTATGATCACTGAAGATGTGACCTTGCACTGAAGTAAGTTTGAGCATTACATTTTCAAGAAAGGTAAGTGTGTTTAGCCATAGTCAGGAATTTGAAAACTGTGTTCAGTGGAGGTGGATGACATGCCAGAGGTAGGTATACCGATGCAATAAGCAAAGTTATTTCAGTAACTATTTACCCAATAGAATTCCTGAATATTTTAGTAAGAGTGCTGTATGGTACAAATCTTATCCAGCATAAAGTGTGAAATATGTATTAAAATAATGGTATTTTGTTTGATCCCTAGTATAGTTCTGATATATTCCCACATGCAGCTATTAAAGTATTGGACAAGCACATGACTCATACATAAATTCTTCTACTCCATCAGGGAGAAAGTGCATTTATAATAAGTTCATGTTTTCAAAAGTTTTTGAAACTTCTAATCAAGGCACAGAACATATGTCACTCATATTGTGTTGACAGACAATTTTGGCATCCACTAGCCAAAACATCTATCCCTGTTAATACCTAATGTGGCCACTTTGTTTGCCTCTCCTACTTTGCATATTAGCTGGAAGTGATAACTAGATTTGGAATAACCAACATCTTTTGCTGGCATTCAATTTTTTCAGTATGCATCTAACAACTAAACAGCCATGTATGGCTAGGACATGCTTGCAGCAGAAACAGTTGCAAGATATTTATTTATTTCACATTTGTTAATTGGGTTGGTCCAGCTGAGTTACAAAAAAACATTTTCAGTAAAGACCTGAGGAGAAAAGATCCAATAACTTCTACAGCAATAAAAAGTAGAAAGAAACATTATACATAAACAAACTGAAATGTCAGTATACAGAACAAATTATAGTTGTCACATATGAAAGTGTGAGTACTACAAATATAAACATACAAATAATTTAGTCACAGTGCTGAAAAGCTAGCATGTTCTAATATTTACAGGATTAATTCCATACCTCTGCTTCCTCATTTGGACTTAGTATTATGTTTATCTATGATCAGCTTAATGGGTGCTTGACATGCTGGTTTCCATTAGGAAGTATATACTGTTTGTTTAATCTCCTTTGTATCTTCCCTCCCAGTGCACAAGCCAAGCCTCACTGTCTCTTCTTACCAGCATTTGCCCACTTTTGAAAACCTGTCACTGGAGCTAACTCAACAGCAGAACATTTTACTGTAAATAAGTACTTGGCAATTTTCTTGTTTTATTCCCACAGCCTGTACAGTATAATTTTTTAAATTTATCTTAACCTTGACTGTAGGAGCTAACTCATTAGCTTACAGTTCGTAATTTACAATACAAGATAAAAAATATAACCCAATGGAAAAAATCTTCTGAAACAAAAAATGAGCATAATAATGAATGCACTGTTTACTTCATTTACCTTTAAACTACTATATCTTGAGTACTTTTCCCCCAAATGATAATAAGTTAGAAATTGATCTCATACTACCTAAGAAATCCATGAATTATCATAAATAAAAAAGCCTGCCCTCAGCAAAAACCTTTAGTTAAATCACTGCTTCTTCCTACCAACTCAGGCAGGCACCTACTAACATGTATACACGCAAACATGCACATCTGCGTATAAACACACACATGCACACATCTAGACAGCTCCAATCATGCTCCTACATACACGCATACATGCACACACACACACCCACACACACACACACACACACACACACACACACACACACACACACACACACACACACACACACATACATGCGTGTGCTCAAATAGATTTGTGGTACTTCCCTGCTATGATAGTAACAGATCCACTCCTGCCAAAGGAATGTATGAATTTTTGCAATCAATGGACAGTGTACACTTTTTTCAATTCATAACCTCAGCAGTGCAGTACAAAAAAATCTTTGAATCACTCTCATGCAAGTCCTGTATTAGTGAAGAGTTCTGTTTGAAATGCATATAGATAATTAGCATTAACCATGTCCTTGGGCTGGCACATTTGCTGGCAACCTTTGCCAGTGAGACCAGCATAGTTTTACTTACTGATGCCACAATCTTCACCAGCGAGACCAGTATAGTTTTACTTACTGGTGCCATCCTACAGCAGTTGCACTGTACACCAGTCTAAGGCATAAACCCAGTTCTCTTTACGCAAACCTGCACAAAAAAGGTTTTTGCATTACCATCTAAGTTTCAGAATCCCTACCAATATCTTCATAGTAATAAACAACTATCAATATTTCAGGTATAGTGTATATGAACAATTATTCTTTTATTGCCTAAATAATTTGATTCACAGTTCTGTGAGAAGTGTAGCATATATCAGCAATCAATGGTCAGAGAGTAGAGAAAGCAATCCTGGATGGGAAACCAGATCATGCAGAAAGCAAACACACACACACACACACACACACACACACACACACACACACACACACACACACACACACACACACGCACACACACAAATAACCCAAAATGTTTAACCTGATGAAACACTGTTGTGTGAAAGCTTGTGTTTTTTTACTTATTAAATTTCATCTTCCATGGTACTTTTTTAAAAACACCTTTAATGAATTATCACTTGTGACATAGGAAGACTTACATTTATATAAAAGTAATCAAAGCATATTAGCAAGTTCATATTTACAAGCAATAAACATCACATATATTGTTCTATACAATATAACATTACATAGATTGTTCAATTCCTAGCTTCTCTTAAAATCCATTCCTCCTCCAAAACATTTTCTGCATGTATTGTTCCCACAAATTTCTATGTAATTTACTCCTACCCTTTTATAAAGATACCACTTCCTGCTGTTTTACCTCTGTTACAATATTCAGTACTTCAAGTAGTTTGTTTAAATTTTGATTTCCGTTTTCTAGTTATTGATTTTTTGGCAGCCACCAGAATTAAACTAAACAAGGCCTTAATACATCTAGGCAGTTCAGATCCTGTATCCCATCTCAAAAAAATAATTTCCTTATTTACACTCATTTGCTCACCCAGTATTCCTGACAGAGTACTCCACACAGAATTTTTAAAGTCTGCCAACTCATTACACTCCAAAAACATATCCTCCAGGTACAACTTTCTTCCCCATTACACCTCCATCATTTGCCATCTACCAGAGGAAAAATTATTTAGATTCTGTTTTGGATATAAAAGCAGCTATGCAAACAGTTCCAGGCAACAATTCTAAATATTCTAGACTGTGTTGCATATTTTGAGCCATATATGTCCTCCCATTGTTTCTTTGTAAAATGCTTATCTAACCTCTCTTGCCAAACTTTTTTTACCTCTTTTATTTGATTTCCATAGTTGTGCAATATTTTATATGCCCTACAAATGATCCCATTTTTAACAACAGCTTCTGTTCTAGAGTCAGTAAAAATGCAGCCACTGCAGGTTTTTCACTTCTCCTATCCCTTTCTCTTTACCTATACTCTGATATTAATTCCTGATAGGAAAGAAAATCTCTAACCTGCAGTCCAAGTGTCTTCTTGGCCTTTTCCCATTCTATTACCTTTCCTTCTCTAATTATTTGTTCTCAATACATTGGTTACTTTGCCAGCTTCCTCAAGTAAATTTTAAACTCCCCTAGCCTATTTTCTGCATCCCTAATTGTGACCATCTCTATTGGCAGAATCTCCTTTCTCCACTCCTGTGTAAGCTTAGTTTTTAGTATACTTTCTGCTACTTTACGAATATAATGTTTTGTTTGACTGTTGTTATTCTCTTTAAGAATATGCATCCAAAGTCCCACTCTTTCCTTTTTTTCTTGAATTCCCCCACCATCATCATCATCCCTTTCCACTTTGAATTGTTGCTTTCTACTTGTGTTATGTATAACAGCCTTAACTGTGTATCTCTAAAACATCCCTTCAAATCAGATAATCCAAAACCTCCTTGTTCTATTGGAAGTATCAGCTTATCTCAGTTGACTCTTGCCTTCTTCCCCTCCCTAAGAAAATCATTCAACTCTTTTTTAATTAATATCCACAACTTCTCCTCTGTTGGATAAAAATATGCTTAACCTGTGTATAAAACTAAAGGGACTAAAAATGTTTTTACTGCTTGTATATTGCTATCCATATCCATAGGCAAGAGCTTACAGTTTCTCTCTTTTTGTATTATCTTTTGTTTTATCTCTTTCCACATATCCTTAGCTGCCATAACAGTGTTCTTTTTATTAACCATACTGCTGTTTGCATCATGTCCACGTAAATATGGGTATTGTTGAACCAATTAATGTATGGTTACATGGGTTACAACTATAGCCTTTGTTTTATCTTCATTAATTTTATATTGCAAAAACACCTAGAACAGTCTCAGAATGTTCCACAACCCTGAGATGCCTTTTTCTGGTTTTATCAGGTGCAAAATAATATCATCTGCACATAAAGCCAACTTGCTTGATTATCATATAAATTATATCCTTGAATTTCAGAGCCCCTTATTTTGTTTGCCAATGATTCTAAATATAACACGAATAACAAAGGGGAAAGAAGACCCCTTGCCTGGTTTCTCTGTTCAGACACAACTTGTCAGAGAGAAACCCTCTCACTTTGATTTTTGCCTCTAATTCCTCAGATATCTCTGCAATTAACCTTATTATGATAACAGGAAATGCAAATGCTTCCATTGCCCTACTCATAAAATCCCAGCTTACTCTGTCGAATGCTTTTCCTGCATCATGACTCACCTACAACACTGGTATTTTCTTATATTCTGTTTCCATCCAGATCATAATTGTTCTTTTAATTTTGTCAGGTATTTGCCCGCACTCCACAAAAATGCATTAATCCATATCTAGCACTTTCAGCAACACCTTTGCCATTCCTTTAGACATTATAGATATAAACACTTTATAATCATGGTTTAAAATTGAAATGGGCCTATATGAAGTTGGATCTGATGGGTCTTTACCATCTTTAGGTATTACAGTCATTCCTGCTTTTCCCCAGGATGTTAGCGCTTCCCCTCCTTTTAAAATACTGTTAAACAAAACCTTCCAGATCTTTATCTTTTTTCCCCTAGCTTCCAAACTTCCACTAGTATGCCATCCATTCCTGGAGACTTTCCTGCAGATTGGTTATACATCACCAGTTTTATCTTGTCTGCTCCTATACTGTTAATTGTTGAGATGCATCTACCTCTAACTTTAGCATATTTAAGTCTTCTGTTCATGTTTTTTCTTGATTTGCCCACTTCTCTGCTTCATACAAATTTTCATAAAATTTCTGAAATATGGCTAATATCCATATAGGATCTCTGATTATTTTATTCTGTTATAGGCTCCCTAATTTGGCAACAGCCCTTTCTACTTTCTGTTGCCTAAGTCATTGTACCAAAAGTTTTTGTTCTGTACAGTTATAAAAAAAAAAGTTACTTAACAGGAATCTTTCTAAACTCATGCATATTATCCAGGTCCTTCCTTATTTTCTCTTTAGTAGTCTGCAATAGTACCTCTTCTTGTTGTGTGAGATTCCCGTTATTCCATAATCCTTTAACATTTGTCAGCCCGTCTAAATAATTCTTGTTACTTCTTAACCATATATATTTTTACTTATATCTTATTTTAAATTCCACTTTCATTTTATCCTACCCACTAGCTATAAGTTCTGGAGTACTTTATATCTATCCTAATAACTCTTAAATAATTCCCACATCCCATTCATTAAATTCCTCTCTTTTTAACAGGTAGGTGTGGAAGTGCCAGTGTCTCATCATTACTTCATTATCCTGAATTTTTACCTTATTAATTATTGGCACATGATCTGATATGTTTATTGGATGTGTGTCAAAATCTCAATTAAATGTACATGTTCCTGTGAAATATAATGTATGTGTAGTGTAGCTTAGTTATGTATCTTGGGGAATAATATGTAAATTCTCTCTCAGTTCCTACTACTGAATTTGTCTTACCATTTTCATACATCTCTTCAGATATCTACCCTCCTTTGTTATATTTTCCTCCTAGACCACCTGGATATATCCTCTTTTTTACAAATCAAATTCTGGTACACACCTATAAGTAATATTCCCTGCTGAAAGATAATTATTTTCCCCCAAATTTTAAGCTCCATAATAACAGTTTTAGGTAGAATATAAATACACACCAGGATAATCCTCATCATTTGCCGGAAATCCCTCACTGTCACACATCTGCCATTATGTTTTTTCCTCCTCTACCACTATTGCAATTCATCTTGCAATTAATACAAGTACTCCTCGTTTCCCTTGCCCCTGATATTCTGCTGAATATCCATCCTGAAATTCCTTCTGTATCAAATTCACATGTTCAATTCTTTCCAAATGTGTCTTCTGTAGCATTACCATTTGCACTCTGCATTTCTAATTAATTATTTTTTACTTTTTATATATACCTCTCAGGCCACTCACATTCCAAGATAACACAGAAAGTGTTGCCATTATAAGACATCATTATTCCACCTACTGTACATGACAACTTTTTTAAATGTCTATTTCCATTTTGTTGTGAGACATGAACCCATTAATGTTTGGGAAGTCGAACCTTTATACCATTTTTAAATCCTGTCCTGAGCATCCACAGCTCCTCTGTGCTGGTCCTGTGGTTTAGGCTTCTTGTTTTCACCTCCCGTAATCCATCCAGGATGCTCCTTCCCTGCTTTAAATGCAAAAGGAATACCTCCGGCCATCACCTGAAGACACCCTGAACTGGACAGCTTGCCTGGTACTTTGAAAAATACTACTGAGAAGACCCCCCCCCCAACAAGATTGTGTAAATGTATGTTGCTTAACACTAATTAAATGGAGAATTGATGTACTATCTATAGAGTTAATCTGCCCTGCCGTGTGTGCCTTCTAGCAGCCTACCGCAGACTGTTTGCCCTCTACCCCTCCTGTTATCACTAGCCTAGAATATATTTAAACCTAAGACTGGTCCAACTATTCCTGCTGTTTGCTATCTCCTTCTACCATTAGGTGGCAGCATCTACCAATATAAATCCTAGATATTCTTTATAATCCCAACAAGTTTTATTTTTTCACAAACAGTTGGTTATGAGTTAATATCCTTAGACTGTAAATATCTTCTCCCCCCTGCTAAACCACCCTCTGTAAAGGCAGCCTTCATTTTCTGGCTAGAAATATTTAGCTCATACCTTCCAACTACAGCCTTTAAACTGCTCTTTGTTGATACTTCTTCTGCCATACTCACCTCTATTAAGCCCTATCCCCTCCTGGAACTGTTCTTCCTACCAACTTTCCACCCCTTTAGTCCCTTCTACCTTCTACCCCTCTAGTCCAACCACCTTTCCTCCACCTATCCCCTCCCCAGTAGCTAGATTCCTCCTGGAGTTTACTTACATCTCCCACAGACTGTGGTACCATTTGTAAATCCTGTCCTGAGCATCCACAGCTCCTCTGTGCTGGTCCTGTGGTTTAAGCTGCTTGTTTCACCTCCCGGTAGGTCTTTTCAGCATATCTGTCTATCATTTGCAAGCCTCTAAGCAACTATTGTGCTAAACTCCACGTTTTTACTTGTAACTGTGTTTTAGCATTATAGATGGCCTTGTGCTTATGGCTATCACTCCAATGCAATGTTTGTAACTGTGCTGTAAGGTTATTGTTGGCCTCATGCTGACGGCTTCATTTATCTGTGACCTACATGTGTTTTTTACCTCTGCAAGTTGCTTCTGGGGTGAGTGGGGCTCTTTTCTACACTAACTAATGCTGCATTAATTTTGTATGGGAACAAGGGGCTTGATTGAATACTGCTGGCTTGCCATGACCAGAAACCTGGTGTAATGATGTCCTGTTAAAAGGACGCCAACCAAAGTGCATTGTTGAATGCCAAATAGCCTCTTAAGGTGGAATAACAATCCCCCTTCAAGTCTTCCACTTAAAATCAGGTTTAGCAGCCATTTTTCTTTCCATTTGTAACTATAAGGGCTCCACACAGCTTCTACATGGTTTTGAGGACTGTTTTGCCCTATATACTGTACTGTTTGACTGCTTGCTTTGTACTGTGTCATTTGCCCTTTGCTTAGGTTAATTATTGGCTTAACAGCTGTAAGCTGCTTTTTGGGATGAGTGGGTCTCTTTTTATGTTTTCGCCAGCTGCATTACTTTAGTCTGAGTATACAGGGCTCGACTGTTGCACTTTGCTGGCCTAGTCTGCTCTACAGTTGTCCTGTTAAAAGGACAACAATGAACATATATCGTTGAAGGCCTTTATTTCTCTTTCAAGTGGATCAATGGTCCTACTAGAGCCTTTATCTTAATTAGTGGCTTAGCAGCTATTTTTTTCCCATTTTTCTCTATGAGGACACCACATGGCCTTTATATTGTTCTGAAAACTGTTTTGAAAACTGTTCAGCACAAGTTATTGCATGGCATGAACATATCATAGTTTACTGTGTTAGTCTGTTGAGCACTAGATATTACACTGTTTAGAGATTTTATAGTATTACTTTATCATTACCCCTTGCTTTCTGCTGCTTATATTTGGCTCTACTGCTGTATAACCCTGCCTTCTCAAATGGACTAAGGTCACTGATAGCATGCTGAACTGCTGAATGAATGTTTTGTTCTATTTAATGGAGCTTATATTGCCTAACTTGTATTGTTCATAGCATAATGTCTGCTGCTTTCCATTGTTAATTCCCTAAACTTAATCTTCCTCTACATACTTGTTCCAGTCTCATCTAACCATAGCCTCTCTCTACTACTGTGCTTTGTTACACCCTCCCTTCTTCTCTAAACATCCCTTACCTTCTACCTTTCCCCTCTAAATCTGCAATATTAACTAATTCAGTGTTGTCTCCCTCTCCTCTGCAGTAATCCATCCCGGGTGCTCCCTCCCTGCTTTAAACATAAAAGGAATACCTCCGGACATCACCTGAAGACACCCTGAATTGGCCAGCTTGTCTGGTACTTAGAAAAAATACTACTGAGAAGAACCCCCCAACAAGATTGTGCAAATATATGTTGCTTAACACTAATTAAATGTAGACTTGATGTACTATCTATAGAGTTAATCTGCCCTCCTGTGTGTGCGTTCTAGCAGCCTACCGAAGACCGTTTGCCCTCTCCCCCTCCTGTTATCACTACCCTAGAATATATTTAAACCTAAGACTGGTCCAACTATCCCTGCTGTTTGCTATCTCCTTCTACCATTAGGTGGCAGCATCCACCAATATAAATCCTAGATATTCTTTATAATCTCAACAAGTTTTATTTTTTTCACAAACAGTTGGTTATGAGTTAATATCCTTAGACTGTAAATATCTTCTCCCCTCTGCTAAACCACCCTCTGTAAAGGCAACCTTCATTATCTGGCTGGAAATATTTAGCTCATACCTTCCAACTACAGCCTTTAAACTGCTCTTTGCTGATACTTTTTCTGCCATACTCATCTCTAGTGTTCTTCCCACTCTGTTCGCCCTATGGGCTCACTCCACTCCCCTACCCTGCCCCCAATTACCACCCACTCAAGTACTCCTAGCTTTATTCTGATCTTACCCCACCCTCTCAGCCTAATTACCCAATACCAGCTCCCCCTCATTACTCCTCACACCTATAGCCATCCTTCTTAAACTCTGTAATCTGTACTCCACACAATAATTATAGTCCCCTCCTCTTTCCTTAAATCACTAGAATACCTCCATCACTTTTTAAACCCTTTCTTCATCATAGCCTTCTCTATTTTCCTAACCACTCATACCACTCTCTTTGCTCCAACATGCCCTCCTCAAGTTATCACACTTTCTAGTCCCACAGCCTCCTCTTTCTATTCCGACTTACCTTATACTATGCTACCTCATATTCCACCCATGCTTGTCCAATACCACATACAAAGACAACTACCATACAAACCCACCTTCTCACCCACTCTTACTCCCATTTCCACTCTATCTCATCTTCTCTCGTTCAGCCCAACCCTCTGCACCTATTCCACCCTAAACTCCTCTCCTCTAAAGTCAAGATACTGTCACCTGCTCCAGTCTACAATCTACCAAAATTCATGCCTGGCAGACCAATATGGCTAAAGGATGACTCCTTCAACAACCTAGTCCAAGCTGGTGATATCCATCCTAACCCTGGTCCTACATCCTTTATTAACAACAACACTCATCCCTTACCCTTTTCCTCCTATCTTAACACCCTAAAGATTTTTACAATTAATGCACAAAGTCTAAACAACAAAGTACATCAATTTCAAGCTTGGTTAAGCCATAACCAACCAGATATCTTAGCCATCTCCAAAAACTGGCTCAAGCCCTTTATCTCCGACTCTGAGATTCTGCCCCCAGGATTTCATTGTCTCAGAAATGACCGACTAAATAAAAAAGGTGGAGGCACTGCCCTAGTCTACTCCAACCTTCTTACCTTAATTCCGCTCCAAATTCCAATTCCTCAATTCCAGAACACTGAACTAACTGCTGGAATTCTAAAACTAAATAAACATAAAAATATCTGCATCATTGCCCTATATATCTCACCTGGTAACAATATCTCTACACTCAAAAATATTCTCCTATGGGCCTCTACTGAAATTAACTATGAAACTTATATCCTTGTTGATGTGATTATTGACTGGAATAAAATCAAGTGCCCCTCTCCCTCCCTATCCATTAACCTCTATAACTTCACTCAAATAATGCTCTCCATCACTCAACCTAACAAAATAAACCCTCCCGTATCCACTATAGATTGGATCCTAATCTCAGATCCAAATAAAATAACCAATTCTGACACAATTCCTATACCTTTAGTGACCACCTCCCAGCCTTCATGCATCGCTCAACAAGTTCCTTCCCACACCAGCATCAATACATTCAAACTCATAACCTCAACAGCTTCAACTCAACTACTTTCTCAAATACTTTCAAACAAATGAACTGGCAAATTCTAAACATCCTTCCTCTTGACAAGGCTATAGAATACTCCAACTCTGTCTTCCTTGATACTTTAAACTCACTAGCGTCACAAAGAAACAAAAGGATAAAAACTAAAACTGCTCCTTGGCTATCCAAAGAGACAAAACAGATTATGCACCACAGAGACAAACTATGGAAGCTTTACCAAAACAATAAGCTGGCCAATACCTTGCTCCAATATAAACAGCTCCGCAACCATGCAAAATGACTAATCACCAATGACAAAAAATCCTACTATATCAAACTTCAGTCCAATAACAATAAAAACAAAATTTCTGGAACTCAATAAATGTACTCTTCAATCCAG
Source organism: Protopterus annectens (assembly GCF_019279795.1). Taxonomy (NCBI): domain Eukaryota; kingdom Metazoa; phylum Chordata; order Ceratodontiformes; family Protopteridae; genus Protopterus; species Protopterus annectens. Next base: position 724,705,369 of record NC_056734.1, on the reverse strand, counting down.
GCTCCAAGAATAATACCTGTCCTGACCCAAGTAAATCTGACCTTGAACTAGGCTCTGAATTTAATTAATTTTTCATAGACACTATTACTACCCTCACCAAGACATTTCCAAGTAATAATCCAACTGCTCTACACTCTCCCCCTTCTAACTCACCTCATCTGTTTGAACTCAAACCCATCTCCACTAACTTTATAAAAAACTTTTGTCCAAACTTAAACCTTGCTCTAATGCTCCCGACAATATTCCCTCTTCCTTCTTAAAATGTGCTGCTGATGGCATTGCTCTCCCAATCAGCATCATTATCAACCAACCCATAAAAGAATCTATGTCCCCAAACTCTGGGGCTCAGCTTATATTCTTCCTCTTCATAAAGGAGGCAAAAATGCCATCATCTCAAACTTTTGCACCATTGCTTTGCTCTCACCAATCTCCAAAATCCTAGAAAAATGCATCCACCACCAACTTATGCCTTTCCTGACCCAAAACAATCTTCTCACTCCTACCCAGCATGGCTTCCGTCCAGGCCATAGCACAATAACCATTTTACTCTCTTTCCTAGAAACTGTCAATCAAGCCTAAAATTCAGGCCACTTAGTTTCTACTGTTTTACTCAATCTGTCTAAAACCTTTGATACTGTTTCCCACAAGCACCTTCCCTGTCATCTCTCAAACCTTAATCTCTCACATAATGCTTTATCCTGGTTCTCCAGCTATCAGACAGATTACAGGCAGTCAAATGGAATAACTCCATCTCTTCCTTCCTACCTACCCCAACTGGCGTATCACAGGGATCCATCCTTGGGCCAATGCTTTGTAATATCTTCATCAATAACTTTCACACTGCTATTCCTAATGCTAAAGTAATTCAATACGCAGATGATTCAACCTTAGTCTGCTCTGCCTCAAAGCTCTCTGAATTGCTGACTAAAACCCAAACTGCCTTCTCAACAACTGAAAACTGGATGCACCAAAACCACCTCTCTCTCAATGCAAATAAATCAAAGATTCTACTATTCCCTCCCACAAAGACCCTCTGCTACCATAAAAACAACTTCAAAGTCTATAGTCAAACCAATTCACCTATAGAAGTAGTCCCCTCTGCCAAACTACTTGGCATTACTGTAGATGAACACCTCAAGTTTGATATTCATATTCAACAAAATGTTAAGAAAACCCACCAAAAGCTAGGTATGCTGTACAGGAATAATCACTTTCTCTCCAACTCTACCAGGCAAACTCTGACCTCGACTTATCTTCTTCCTTCCTTATTATACAGAGCCCCTCTCCTAACCATCCTGTCCTCCTCTATCACCTCTAAACTAGAAAAATGCTACAACAAAATCTCTAAAGTTGTCTCGAAATCTAAAAATACAACCCATCACTGCCTAACCCTGCAATTGGAATTGGCTTGAACTCCCAAACTACCTATACTATCTCCAACTCACTACTGCACATATACTCATATTTCACCCAACAAAATATCCCGCTCTAACTAATATCCTTCCCCATTATACACCCAACAGAGCTCTCAGATCTGAAAATCAGAACTTAATTAATATCCATAAACCTAAACGTCCTGCTGGTCAACTTCTCCTATCTTTCTCACTAGGCAAAAAATGGAATTCCCTTCCCTCCACACTAAGAACCATACCAAACTCAGAAAACTTCAAAACTCAACTATTCAAACACCTGTCCACTAAATGAAATGTACCTGCTGTCACCCAACCTAATCCAAGGGGGTTCTCACTCTGGTTCCCAAGCTCTACAACTCTCATAATTATCTTCCTTTGATCCTATCTAAGCTCTCAAAAATTTCTATACCTTCTCTCTAAGCTCTCAACAACTCCTACAGCTACCCTCATACAACCCAACCTTGTAAATATTGTAAGTAGCATTCTACTGTTGTTGTGTATGTAAAGCGTATTTACATTTTCTTAAAAGGTTTGTATGTAAACTGTTTCCACACCTAACCCATATCTGTTTTCCTCAAATGAAACTGTATGATCCCTACCATCAAGCTTAATGAATTTGTTAACTATGCATGATATTGAATGCATTTATGAGTAACGATTCTGCATAATATCTTTAATATTAACTATCAGTTGTATCTAAATTGTATAATGCATCTTGGAGCTTTTCTCCCCAGGCCTCCACTGAAAATGGGTCAATTTGGCCCAGTGGACTTCCCCGGTAATCAAATTGCAAATGAATAAATAAATAAAATAAAAATAAATTTTTTTCTTATCATTAACATTGGAACATATGTGATATTTTACAAGACTTTTTTTTTTAATGAAACCCCACAAAAACACACCCCAACAACATTCCCATAAACTGTTAACTTAATACAAACACACAAAGCGATGTACACCTTCAAATAATGAAGTTTAAGCTTCCTAATAGGAAAAATTGTTCCAAACAGACATCTGCTAACACAGGCCTTAATTAACCTAAAGTTGAAGTTATCCATGCTAAGATGCATGGTATTGCCTGTGCTTCTGCTTACAGTACTAGGTGCATGTTTTCTTTTACTTTATCCACCTCCCAGATGTGAAAAACAACTTGTATGCTTTCAGAAAACATTTACTTTTAGCCTTGAAGAAACTAGCATTCTGTCTTTTTTCCCCTATAATCGACTTGTCCCCATGGAAACATGAGACAAAAAATGTTGTCCTCAGCTACTGGCTTCTGATTCTTGCTGAAATAATTACTGCTAAAACTTTTCATTATATTTGGTGTTTTCATATTTATTTGTTTCTACTTAAATCTTCTTATTAGATTAAGTCAAAGGTCTTAATCCAGACATTCACACAAGCAAAAGTAAGAGAAAACATATCAGTTCTACTTATATTGTGATCTGTGTACTTTTCACTCCATCACCCACCTCAACATTTCAAGATTACAGCATATTAACTAAAATATGCCTTTGTCTAGCATTTCTTTCTCACTTTGCATTGTAATGCCCACATTTCATAATACTAAAACAGAAGAAAGAAAGAAAAAGGCATCTATTTACTTTACTATCTTTATCAAATACAAAAACAACTGGAAATGCTTTACTATAAAACAAGCGATTTATATCGTGAAAAGTTTTATACAAATACTGTTATAAACATAAATTATTTTATTTACAGTTACTTTTTCCCTCTCTTCCCTTCTGCTTCACTGTCCTTCCAAACATTAATGACATGAAGTAAGGCAAATGCCTTTTAGTCCCCCACAAGTTTAACAAAATCTAAACAATCAGAATTACTTCAAGATGCCAAACCCCATGTGGTCAGACTCAGAAATTATATATACAAATATTTAAAAACCTGTAAATAGTCCCAGAGTGGTGTTAAAATGTAGGAAACACCAAACCATGATGAAATAAACATGTTTTTAGAGTCTGTGGGTGTGGTTCTCCTTTAAGCAAATAGCAACATAACCACCTTCAATGTAAACTAGATAATTGTATAAGCATCACTAAATTCTCTGTACAGTCTATTTTGTATTGCCCTCCTCTAGGATGATAGGAATTTTTGAACATGGGTTATTGGCTAGACTTATGATGGCCTGCTGACTTAGTGCTTAGTACTGACTTATGAACTTAAAAACATATGCAAATAAAATTCAACATAGAGGATGAGCCAGAGGGTGGAAAGGAGAACCGTAGGGGTCAAAGACAAGCTGTATTACAAAAATTTGCCTAGGTAATGGAACCAACAGTAAAAGTCTTAAAGTCTAAAAAAGGCAGCTTAGCATGGCATGGTGAATGACTTCCAGATGGCCTCACAGGGGGTTCCAGCAGACCATCTATAAACTTGCAATTGTGTAGGAAATTTCCAAGACTGTTCTTAACAAAAATGAGAAACATCAACATTGAATGGGGACACGGTTGACAGGTGGAAGAAAAACTCTGAGGAACTCATAAACTCACTTACTCAAGGATACAGTTATCTATTTGTAAATGTTTATACTTAAGCAACTTTTTTTATGAGGGTTGTAATCTTATTGGGATATATGTTTACACTGCTTTTTGAGATTGAAACTGAGAAGAGAAGTGTGCCACACAGCATGCAATGTGTTGTGGCTAGCTCACTAGCATTAATGTTATGTGCCCCTTTGTAACATCTCACTTTTTAAGCTATGGAAAATAGATATCAAAAGAACATCCACAGAGGTTCCTCACTAAAAGAATACAGGGTGTAAACACAATGCCCTATGCAGATCAACTCAAAAACAGTAACTGCTTTTACACTAACTAAAGTAAGAAAGAAAAATAGGAGAACAGGTATTTTGAAAGTAAGTAGCTCAGAAGCAGACTACAAGACATAAAGCATTCTAACTAAGCAGATAAACAGGAAGGTATTTGCTTGTTTTTTTTTTCTTTTCTTCTCCAAATTTAAGGTACTCAGTACAGTCTGACCACCAAACATAAATATGCCACCATACAGGAATGAAAATATTGTCTGCTTATAAAAAAAATTGTAAGAATTATACTTATCTAAAATAGCAGTGAAATAGTTAAACAAACAACAATGTAGGAAATTACACGAAAGACACACTTTATAGGTTCATAGGTATAAATCCAGATATCCCCCACTAGGGCCTTTATAAGCCTAGCCATGCAATCCAACCCAATTGTGTCCCTATGTATCATGGGCATTTGTTAGGAGGGGATATGTTAGGAAGTTTCTAGAAGTTATGTTATAGGGGGAGGTATGTCAGTTTGGGCATTGCTGTCTGCCTTTGTCCATCAGAGGCATAGGAACCAGACCTGGGATGAATTTCCAATTTCCCATCTATTGGTCAAGGTTACATTTAAATAGCATTAGGGATGGACTCTGCTTCACATGGATGGGAAGCCTGTTCCAGAACACAGGGATCCTCTGAGACACATACTTGTCTTGCCAACGCATCTTATTTATGTCACAAGCAAAATTTAATCCTTGGATCTTGTGGTTCTGATGCTGTTTGTTTTGCTGATGTGCAAAAGATCATTCAGAGCTAGATCTGAACATACTCTGTATGTCAGGCATAGATAATCTGCCAGTAACTTGTAGGAGACAGAGTGTAAAGCTAGGGCTTTAAGGTGCTCTCAGTATAGGGCAATGTGCTAATAACCTGGATTCTCCTGGTAAGGAACCTTTGTAGGCATTCTAACTGCTGCATATGTATGGTCACGTACATGCAGAAGGGAACATTATACTGAATGAGGAGTCTGGTAAGGGCTGAATATAGTGGCACTATGACTTTCTTGGACCTGAATAACATGCCCTAACTTATATGTTGGGTAACATAGAATGATTGTCTTACTAATGGGCCATATTTTGGTCAAAGGTCATTATCCCTGGTAAGATCCAATGACAAAGTAGTCACTTTCAAAGTCACCATCTTCCTCAACCCCCCTAGCTACAGTCAAACAAAAAAAAAAACTCCTCCAAAGCTGATTACAACCTCCTGAGGGAAGGTATAAACAACTTCACAGCCGCCTCATTAGGAACTGGCACATATGTCCAAACCTACAACAAAGTACTATACAAGCATTTATATAGCTGCATGGAATCAGAAATTCAGAACAGGATGAAATCCTCCTCCTCAGTGGACATCTGCAATAAATAAACTCTAAAATAAAAGGAAAAAAAATGATGTCCAGGACCAAGAAGGAGCCCGTGCCTAATTGGAAACAATCTCTCCTTAGCCTGAACAAGCAAATAAGAGCACTAGTGGAATCCTCCAAAACAAACTTTGAGTTCAAACTGGCCACATCCACTACAGACAGTCATAAGGCCTTCTTCACATATGCCCACAATATCAAAGGAAGCACCCAGATCTGCTCAGAACTAGTGGACATGGACACCACATACACAAACACTGTAGAAATAGCCAACCTGCTACCAGACAGGTTCAGTGAAAACTTCACTTCTCTGTCTCCCCATCAGTAAATTAAGACATCCCCAGCACCTGCCACCCTCCCCTTATCTCTAGGGAGCAAGTCATCACTGCCCACTCAAAGGCAATAAATACAGCCTCCATGGGACCCAATAGCATCCCAGACTGCATCCTACATGAAATCAGGCAGGAAGTTGCAACATCATTAGGAACCCTATTCAACCAAAGACCGAGTACCAGCTTCATCTTAGCCGAGTGGAGGACAGCCACTGTCATCCCTTTGCACAAAGGTGGAACATCCACTGATCCAGGAATTTATATCCCCATCAACCTAACTAGCTTGATCTGCAAGGCCATGGAGCGGATTATCATGGACCTCATTAACAAGGACATTGGCAACTTCCAAGCACTCGATACCACACAGTTTGGTTTCATCAAGGGGAGGTCATGCCTGTTAAATTTTGTTTGACTTCTTTGAGACGAGGGGAAGATGGTGCACACCACCTACCTTGACCTGGCCTAAGCCTTCAATACTATTCCCCATTAAGATATAATAGATAAACTCTCTCAAATAGGCATCAATCCATATGTTACCAGATGGATAGCAAACTGGCTGACTGATAGAACCCACCTAGTCAAAATAGGGGAAGCTACCTCAAGCAGTAGATCCAAAATGACTGGTGTACCCCAGGGATCAGTCTTGGGACCTCTGTTGTTTGGGATATACTTTTCTGAGGTGCATGCCAAAACCAGTGGGCTATGGCTGACCAAGTTTTCAGATGACTACAAGCTGGGTGCTGTTATCAATTCCCCTAGTGTTGTGGGCATCCTACAACAGGGTCTTACCCAAACAAATGACTGGTGTCAGAAACATGGCCTCAAACTGAATGCCAAAAAATGCATCATCATCCCCTATGGGGAGTATGATATCCCCATAAATGATCACATTAATAATAACGCCCTATGCATGTAACCAGTTGTGAGGGACTTGGGCACCCAGGTTGATAGCAAACTGACTTTTGACGACCATATTGCTTCCATTGTACGGAAAGCTTTCTACATGCCCCACCTCATTAGTAAGGGTGTCTCATCGAGGGACAAGGTGGTCATAGCATCCCTGCATTATTCCCTTATAAGACCCATTATTGAGTACAATGCATCTTTTGGCATGTACCTCACAAAGCACATGCAGCAGCTGGAGAGACCACAGAGGTCCCTCACCAGAAGAATCCAAGGCCTCAAACATCTACCCTACATAGATAGGCTAAATACTCTGTCCCTCTACTCAGTCTCCTACAGACTCCTCAGAGGTGACCTCTGTTTGGCATACAAAGCAATCTAAGACCCCGCCTTGATGGAACTTACTGCATATCCACAAGACAAGCTCCACTCAAGTAACCCACACACGTGACCTCTACCTGGTCTGTGACATCAATAGGACTTGTTGGCGGGACAAATTTGTGTCCCGGAGACTCCCTATTTTGTGGAATAGACTCCCTGTCCACATCAAGTAGAGTACCTCATTAAGCCGTTTTAAGCGCAACCAGGATAACTGGATGGAGAACAGAAAATACACCCCTGAGTTCCCACCTGTGTCCCTGTTGGATAGTGGCATCGGGTGCTGACTTGTTGGAACATGGGCTAAATTCTTGGCTAGGCTTGTAAGGGCCTCAGGGCCAGTAGCCTAGTAACTTCCTATGATCCTTTTACTGTCTGCATATGTTCATGGATTCCTGACTACTGGGTCAACTCTTATCGGTGTCTTATTGATAGAGTAGCTAGCCTGGATGGCAGTTTTCCCAAAAGGCACTCTAATGCATTTCTTGGCATTGTGTTTTAATCTGTGACTTTGGCACCAGTCATTTGTCTGTGTTAGACCATCTTGTAGGATGTTTGTGTCATGGGGGAATCTATGATAGCTAACAGTTCACAGTCATCTGTGAACTGAGAAGTAGATGCCAAATACTAGTGGTCCCAGCACAGCCCCCTTAGGTACCCCATTAGTGATTGGTCTCTTAATGGAGGAGAAATGGATTACAACCCTGTACTGTCCCACTGATAATATTAGTTCTTGGTACTGCTACTAGACTCCAGGAATGTCATGCATAAGACAGGATTTGAACCATCCACTGAGAGTATTAGTTCTTGGTACTACTACTAGACTCCAGGAATATCATGTATATGACAGAATTTAAACCCTGCACCTTTGACACAGTAAAGCTCAGCATTAACCAGCTGTGCTAGCTGATAAGTTTAAATGTTGCCTTAACCTGTCCAAATTGTGCCTGAGGTTCATAGGTGAATACTAGGATAACTATCATGAAGGGCCATTTAAAGCCTAGCCAATAACCTGAGGTCAGACTCAAACCCTTTACCCTGTGCCTTTGAGGTCAAGACTTCATGCCATACCCAACAGCTTGTCTTAAATACAGAAATACACCAACATAAGTTTTGCTTTCAATATCATCAAACAAAGACATCATTTTTAAATGCAGAAATAACTACAGTATAATGGGATGTTATTTTAGCCAAGCATAGCCTTCAGAAAGGTCTAATGTACAGAGGAATTATATTAAATGGGGTGTCATGATGCAGTGAGCTAAAATATATGCAAAGGGTGCAGCAGACAAAATATTTCCACACAGAATCTGTACATCTGTGGAAGAATAATGGTAAAAAGTGAACTGATGTAAAACTGTACCTTTAGCATAAGCACCCAATCAGGTTTGTGAATGAAAAAGTTCAGAGAATCTGAGTCATGAACAAAACTCTAATAATATGGTTCACTGGAAAAATAGCAAACAGCTGAAAATAAATTTGCTGGCTTACACACCAGTGCAAATCTAACTTTCTATTTGACTCGCTGTACACAGTACATTTGATCCTCATCTGTTATTGCAAAATGGTATGAATTTCTGTAAATAAAAACAATACTCCTGCCTATTAAATAATGGAGAGATGCTGAGTCTGAATAAGAAAAACATTTGATTCTAATCACTGGAAAATTGATGAGTGGTCAACAGAGTGCTGGATTTAATTAGTTTATACGAGGTTCATATGTGTATACTGGGCTAATGATCACTGAGGCCTTTACAGTCCTAGCCATGCATCCCAAATGTATCCCTTGAGTTGTGCTTTAGAGACTATTTTTGGGGGTATATGCATGTTAGAGCATGATTTAACTACTGTCTCTGTCCATCAGAGACATAGGCGCCAGAGAAGGGGTGAATTTCCAGTTTCCCATCCACTGGTCTAGGTTACACTTGAAATGGATAGGACAGAGCTTTGCTTCTCATGGATGCATAGCCTGTTCCAGAGAATAGGAATTCTTTGAGACACATATCTGTCCCTTCAACATGCCCTATTTATATCATAAGCAAAATGTATTTTCTTGGAGCTAGTAGTTTTGATGCTGTTCATTTTGTGGATATGCAAAAGGTGCATTGGAGCAGGGTCCAAGGATGCCTTGTTTACCAGGCATAGATCACCTCTCAAAGTCTGTAAAAAAAAAGAGAGTACAGAGATAGGCATTTGAAATGATGTGCATATAACACTTTATTTATACTCTGTATTCTTTTTTTTGATTAACCTCTGTGGATGTTCCAACTGTTGCATTTGCTTGGTCAGGTGCATATCGAAGGGGACGTTATACTCAATGATAGGTCTGATGAGGGCCAGATAAAGTGGCCTAATGATTTCCCTGGACATAGATGTCTTACTTATAAGCTGAATGACAGAGAATGATTTTGTTAACACCAGACACGTTTGCCAAAAAACAGGTTACTATCTATACAAGTCCCCCCCCCCCAAAAAAAAAAACTGACCACTGTGTCTACTTTTAGGGGTGTTTTATCAATGAGGAAGTTTCCATGTGTGGTCAACTTCCCAAAAGGTACTATTATGCACTTCTTGTAACTGAATTTTAAGCTGTGGCTTTGGCAACAGTCATTTGTCTGTGTTAGACCTTCCTGCAAGATGTTTGTGTGTTGAGAATCAATGACTGCTCATAGTTTGCAGTCTGTGTTTATGGACAAAAATCTACAACAGCCCTTGCAAAATATGGAAATATACATGGAACATTTCTCTTGCAGTGCATATAACTTTGCTTTTTCCCTTTCTCATTCATATTATCCTAGTATTATTAAACATCAAATATCATCCATGTGCTTTCTACAGTGTTTGAAAGTGTGGAATTTGAATCTCTGTGCCATGAAGAAAATTGCACCAATAACCGTGATATGCCAGCTAGGTATGTGTGCCTTAAGTGCTGTATTCACAATCAGTGATATGACACATTATGGGTCTTTGGTGTTTGAACTCTTTGAGTAGCAGTTTGACTTCTAAGAATACACATGCTCATTTGTGTTTATGTATGTGCTTTATTTAGCACAGGCTCTAAATGTTTCACTGGGGGTAGTGCTGGATAAGACACTGCTTCTCAAGTAAAAGCTGCAAAGTAGGAAACTGGCAACACATATCTGAAAGGTGCAGCTTTAAAAAACATTACTTCAAAACATCCCCCAACCCCCTGCATGTTGAGGTATAAAATGTTTCTTTTGGCGGTTACAATAATGCCAGAAATATGATGTTCATGCAAAGCCAGATAAAAATAACTCCAGAATTCCATGTGAGCTCAAACCAGCAAGCTCAGTTCATCTAATTGCAGTAATAATTCACTTAAAGGTAATTTAAGTAGAGTGCCTAGAGACAGAGTGAAGACAACAGAAAAAGACTTAATTTGTCAAGCAGATGAGGGCCGATATTAAACCTCTCATTAAGCCCTTGTGACTTTAAGCTTCCATTGGTGAATATAGCCATCATTTTTAACCTCCAGTAGATGCAGGTTATCACTGTCATGACACAACAGTGTTGTGTGCTGGATGCTCATAAATCTCAAAATATCTGTAGCTGAATTATGAACTGGTAATCTCTGAAAACTGACCAGAGTTCTTCATACACCTAATGCATAAGCAGCTTTCCTTCAGGGGTTATTCTGTTGAGTTTATCTTTTGTAATTAATTCATTCATTGATAAAATAATTTATTATTTATTTTTTATTTGTTTACTGTGGCAGAACAATGATCCGCATGAACCATGCACAGTTTCAGCCTGGGGTGAAGTGTACAAGGGAAACAAGAAGTGTTTACATAAAAGCATCGTCATGTAAAGTTAAAAGCAAAAAAAAAAAAAAAATAATAAGAATGCAAAATATTAAACAGTGGCTATAAGTATTCATTTTCACTTGTTATGTATTAAGCCAGTTAGATCATAAAAATCACCAATGAAATTACCTAGTTTTGAAAAGTGCAGAAGAATTTCCCTGTTATCCTACCCATCACAAACTTTTCAAATTTATTTCTGTCACTGTCTTGAGCACTTAAATCACCTATAAGTAGATGTTACCTGACTGGATATTATACTGCTGTTAAGGTAGTGAGGGTGTTTTCAGCTGTGAGTAGATGTTACCTGACTGGATACTATACTGCTGTTAAGGTAACTTGGGAGTAGATGTTACCTGGCTGGATATTATACTGCTGTTAAGGTAGTGAGGGTGTTTTCAGCTGTGAATAGATGTTACCTGACTGGATATTATACTGCTGTTAAGGTAGCGAGGGTGTTTTCAGCTGTGAGTAGATGTTACCTGAATGGAAATTATACTGCTGTTAAGGTAGTGAGGGTGTTTTCAACTGTGAGTAGATGTTACCTGACTGGATACTATACTGCTGTTAAGGTAGTGAGGGTGTTTTCACTTGGGAGTAGATGTTACCTGACTGGATATTATACTGCTGTTAAGGTAGTGAGGGTGTTTTCAGCTGTGAATAGATGTTACCTGACAGGATATTATACTGCTGTTAAGGTAGCGAGGGTGTTTTCAGCTGTGAGTAGATGTTACCTGACTGGATATTATACTGCTGTTAAGGTAGCGAGGGTGTTTTCAGCTGTGAGTAGATGTTACCTGACTGGATATTATACTACTGTTAAGGTAGCAAGGGTGTTTTCACCTGTGAGTAGATGTTACCTGACTGGATATTATACTGCTGTTAAGGTAGCAAGTGTGTTTTCAGCTGTGAATAGATGTTACCTGACTGGATATTATACTGCTGTTAAGGTAGTGAGGGTGTTTTCAGCTGTGAGTAAATGTTACCTGGCTGGATATTATACTGCTGTTAAGGTAGTGAGGGTGTTTTCAGCTGTGAGTAGATGTTACCTGACTGGATATTATACTGCTGTTAAGGTAGCGAGGGTGTTTTCAGCTGTGAGTAGATGTTACCTGACTGGATATTATACTGCTGTTAAGGTAGCGAGGGTGTTTTCAGCTGTGAGTAGTTGTTACCTGACTGGATATTATACTACTGTTAAGGTAGCAAGGGTGTTTTCACCTGTGAGTAGATGTTACCTGACTGGATATTATACTGCTGTTAAGGTAGCAAGTGTGTTTTCAGCTGTGAATAGATGTTACCTGACTGGATATTATACTGCTGTTAAGGTAGTGAGGGTGTTTTCAGCTGTGAGTAGATGTTACCTGACTGGATACTATACTGCTGTTAAGGTAACTTGGGAGTAGATGTTACCTGACTGGATATTATACTGCTGTTAAGGTAGTGAGGGTGTTTTCAGCTGTGAATAGATGTTACCTGACTGGATATTATACTGCTGTTAAGGTAGCGAGGGTGTTTTCAGCTGTGAGTAGATGTTACCTGAATGGAAATTATACTGCTGTTAAGGTAGTGAGGGTGTTTTCAACTGTGAGTAGATGTTACCTGACTGGATACTATACTACTGTTAAGGTAGTGAGGGTGCTTTCACTTGGGAGTAGATGTTACCTGACTGGATATTATACTGCTGTTAAGGTAGTGAGGGTGTTTTCAGCTGTGAATAGATGTTACCTGACAGGATATTATACTGCTGTTAAGGTAGCGAGGGTGTTTTCAGCTGTGAGTAGATGTTACCTGACTGGATATTATACTGCTGTTAAGGTAGCGAGGGTGTTTTCAGCTGTGAGTAGATGTTATCTGACTGGATATTATACTACTGTTAAGGTAGCAAGGGTGTTTTCACCTGTGAGTAGATGTTACCTGACTGGATATTATACTGCTGTTAAGGTAGCAAGTGTGTTTTCAGCTGTGAATAGATGTTACCTGACTGGATATTATACTGCTGTTAAGGTAGTGAGGGTGTTTTCAGCAGTGAGTAAATGTTACCTGGCTGGATATTATACTGCTGTTAAGGTAGTGAGGGTGTTTTCAGCTGTGAGTAGATGTTACCTGACTGGATATTATACTGCTGTTAAGGTAGCGAGGGTGTTTTCAGCTGTGAGTAGATGTTACCTGACTGGATATTATACTGCTGTTAAGGTAGCGAGGGTGTTTTCAGCTGTGAGTAGATGTTACCTGACTGGATATTATACTACTGTTAAGGTAGCAAGGGTGTTTTCACCTGTGAGTAGATGTTACCTGACTGGATATTATACTGCTGTTAAGGTAGCAAGTGTGTTTTCAGCTGTGAATAGATGTTACCTGACTGGATATTATACTGCTGTTAAGGTAGTGAGGGTGTTTTCAGTTGTGAGTAAATGTTACCTGGCTGGATACTATACTGCTGTTAAGGTAGTGAGGGTGTTTTCAGCTGTGAGTAAATGTTACCTGGCTGGATATTATACTGCTATTAAGGTAGTGAGGGTGTTTTCAGCTGTGAGTAGATGTTACCTGACTGGATATTATACTGCTCTTAAGGTAGTGAGGGTGTTTTCAGCTGTGAGTCGATGTTACCTGACTGGATATTATACTGCTGTTAAGGTAGTGAGGGTGTTTTCAGCTGTGAGTAGATGTTACCTGACTGGATATTATACTGCTGTTAAGGTAGTGAAGGTGTTTTCAGCTGTGAGTCGATGTTACCTGACTGGATATTATACTGCTGTTAAGGTATTGAGGGTGTTTTCAGCTGTGAGTAGATGTTATCTGACTGGATATTATACTGCTGTTAAGGTAGTGAGGGTGTTTTCAGCTGTGAGTAAATGTTACCTGACTGGATATTATACTGCTGTTAAGGTAGTGAGGGTGTTTTCAGCTGCGAGTAAATGTTACCTGGCTGGATATTATACTGCTATTAAAGTAGTGAGGGTGTTTTCAGCTGTAAGTAGATGTTACCTGACTGGATATTATACTGCTGTTAAGGTAGTGAGGGTGTTTTCACCTGTGAGTACATGTTACCTGACTGGATATTATATTGCTGTTAAGGTAGTGAGGGTGTTTTCAGCTGTGAGTCGATTTTACCTGACTGGATATTATACTACTGTTAAGGTATTGAGGGTGTTTTCAGCTCTGAGTAAATGTTACCTGTCTGGATATTATACTGCTGTTAAGGTAGTGAGGGTGTTTTCAGCTGTGAGTAGATGTTACCTGACTGGATATTATACTGCTGTTAAGGTAGTGAGGGTGTTTTCAGCTGTGAGTTGATGTTACCTGACTGGATATTATACTGCTGTTAAGGTAGTGAGGGTGTTTTCAGCTGTGGGAAATGAGTAACAGATGCTCTGGGGACAGAGCTATAATGCACACTGTTTTAAAGGAGGTTTGCTGCCCTAAGCCCTTGTAGGTTATGTGCAGTTGTTATCATTATTATTTTTTAAGTTTGAGAAGTTCTAATCGTCCACTGTGAAATAAAATCCTACTTTTCAAGGATGTGAGGGCAAATCCCCCAAAAATATAACTAACTAAAATATCCTGAGCATCTCAATGATATCAAGCCATCGGGACAATAACACATGCAGAGATTTGTAAGGGTGGGTACACACTGCACCAAAAGAATAATGATCATAAACTAAAATGCACAGCGAGGAGTACACTAAAATAGATTAATGTGCATGAAGTGATTTTCTGATAACAGCTTTGAACTGCACAGCAATCAGAGTAAGAAAAGAGCTGCAAGGAGTAGAAGGGAACGCATTCCATTTGCTGCAGTTGAAATGAAAGAAGGAACGTGGTGGGGGTATCTTAAAGAATGTACAGTTGTGTAAAATCTTACCATAACAGTAGATGTCTTTCTATTCACTGTTGTAGTATTCATAACTTGAGGGATCCCCTGCCAAGGGTGGCCAGTATACCAGAGCCTTTAGGTTGCCTTAAGGTATGCCATATGTCACATGTATGCTCCTCGCATAACATAGGGCATAAAGGTGACTTCCAGACAAACCATCCTCAGAACTGAGTGCCCCAGTTGGAACACCAGTCCAAGGAAAACCAAGAGGTGACTAGTTCATCCAGAAGAGAAAAGGACCAGGGAAAGGAGGAAGGGAGTGAATAGTGCAACAGTGAAGAGAAGGACATCTACTGTTAAGGTAAAATTTTGCACAACTGTACTGTGTCCTTCCATTTCACTATTGCAGTATTCATAACATGAGGGAAAGTGCCAAAGCTCAATAAGAAACTAGGGAAGAGAAAGGACCAATAAAGCTCTCTAGGAAGCCATAAAGGATGGCCCTAGCAAAACCAGCTCTTGCTCTGGAAATTCAATTCAACTTGTAGTGCTTGGTTAAAGTATGCACAGAAGTTGAGGTTGCTGCCTGAAGAATAGAGTTAGTATCCAATCCCTTGAAAAAAAGCACTAGAAGAAGTTAAAGGTGTAGTGGAATGAGCTTTAATTGAAGAAGGGAGGATTCTACCATGAAAAACATAAAAAAAGAAATAGCTTCTGACATCTGAGAAAAAATAGTCTGCTTGGGTACAGCCAATCCCAAAGACCTGGTATGAAAGGAAACAAAGAGCTGATCAGATTTCCTAATAGTCTTAGTCTTATCCAAATAAAATCTGGGTTGTCTATGCACATCCAACATATGTGGCAACTTCTAAATAGCAGATTGTGGAGAATGGAAAAATTGGGCAAATGAATAGACTGATTAAGGGACAACTTAACCACCATGAGCATAAAGAAGGATTAGTATGCAAGGACACCCTGTCCTTATGAAACACCAAAATAGGAGGACAAGCCATAAGGGCCTGTAGCTCAGACACATGTCTGGCAGAACAGTCTTCTAAGAGCAATTTTGCAAGGAAGCTGAAGATGCAGGCTCAAAAGGAGCCATAGTCAATTTCTACAAAATAAAATTAAGATCCCAGGGAGGAGGAATAGGCTTTCTGGGACGCCTAATATGAAGGACATCTTTAAGGAATTATTTAGCTTCAAACCTAGAAGCTAAAGGAGGAGATAAATGCAGACAAGCATAAATAGCTGATAAGTGGGCCTTAACAGAAGAATTAGCCAAGCCAGCATCGAGCAATGCACACAGAGAATATCCACATTACGTGGATCCAGGTTACATGAAAGACACCAAACAGAAAACCTCTTCCATTTGGATAAGTAGGATTTCGTACTATTGGGTTTCCTGGCCTCCTGCAGGACCCTAAGCACATCCTCAGAAAAAAGGTGTCTATGTGAAATCAAAATCATATCACCCACAGTGTCAGCTGAGGAGTGGACAAGTGGGGATGGATGACAGATCCCTTGTCTTGTATGACTAGGTCCACCCTGTGAGGTAACTTGTGATGATTGACCTTGGCTAAATGCAGAAGAAGAGGGAACTAATGCTGTCTCAGCCAAAAGGGAGTCACCAACAAGATTTTGGAGCATCCTGTTGAAGTTTGAACAGAACTTTTGAAATGAGAGGAGGGGGTGGGAAAGCATAAAGAATCATCCGCTTCCAAGAAAATGAGAGGGCATCCACTTTCCACACCAGAGGACCTGGGACTCTGGTGCAAAATAGAGAAAGTTGTCTATTCAAAGAGAAGGCAAATAAATCTATTTTAAGAGTTCTCCACTGGTGGACAATGTCCAGACACACATCCCTATGAAACATCCATTCATGGGACTGAGTTAAGGACCTGTTCAGAGTTTCTGCCACAATGTTTTGAACTGAGGAAATGAAAAATGCCTGAAGAATAACGAGACTGGACAGAAAGATCCTATACTAGGATTTCCAACTGGCAAAGAACATAAGATCTTGTTCCCCCCTGTTTGTTTATATGCCATATTACTGTGGTGTTGTCTGAAACAACTTGAGAGGTCCTGAGGAGAAAAGAGGATGAAAAGCCTGAACAGCCAGAAGAAGGGCCCTCATCTCTTTGACATTGATGTGTTCCTTCTATTGGAGAGGAGACCAGACCCCCCCGCATCTTTAGGGGGCCAAAAGCTGCTCTCCATCCCACATTTGAGGTGTCTGTGAACAGCTCCTGAGATGGAAGAGGGGATGAAAAGGAAGCTCTGGGTTAAGAGACCATTGCTGAATCCACCAGTGAAGTTCCTTCTTTAGACAGGGAAGCAGAGGAACTACAAAGTCTAGAGAAAGCGCATGTTGAGGCCAAAATGATTTCAGGAGCCACTGAAATTTTCTCATGTGAAGTTTGGCTAGAAGGAGCATAGGGATGGTGGGTGCTATAAATCCTAGAGCTCTCAAAATCTCCTTGCTGTGATAGAGGTCAGAGGTAGAAGATTTTGAAAGTAGGAAATGAGAGTCAGGACCTCAGGAGGAGGCAGAGATGCCAGCATAGGCACCATCTGAATTTTGCACCCAAGAAAAACATGGTCTTTTTGAAGTTTATTGTGGAGCCCAGGCTTTGCAGAAGGGAACGAGCACAATGAAGATTTTGCAACAGGATGTCTGGAGAGGATGCCTGAAACAGGAGATCATCCAAATAAGAAAATACTTGGATTTCCTGAATCCTGCAAAAAGCAATCACAGGAGCTAGGCATTTAGTGAATATTCATGGGGCAGCAGAGACGTCATTGGGCAAAGCAGAGAACTGAAAATGCCAGGAAGCAATAGAAAAATGTAAAATCTTCCTGGAAAAGGGGGTGAATAGGGATATTTATTTATTTTATTTGCATTTGTTTACCAGGATGATACAGCTGGGCCAGAACTGCCCATTTTCAGTGGAGTCCCAGGGAGCAAAGCTCCACATGTAAGATATTTCACATACAATACAGAATTTACATTAATAAAAACATTTAGTACATATTATTGGCAGCTTATACAATTGATGAAAAAAACAGTACATAAGTAATCAAAGATATCATACAAGCAATACAGAGTATATACATGAGAACATTCCATATGAGTAGGATATGGAGGTAAGCATCCTTGAGATCCAGAGAAACCAGAAAAGCCTGAGGAGGCAGCAAAGGGAACAAAGTCTGAAGGGATAACATTCAAAAGGAAGGAACCTTCAGAAAGGTATTCAGGTGAGAAAGATCAAGAATGGGCCTTCAAGTACCCTCTTTCCTGGGGACCAAAAACAGTCTTGAATAAAACCTTTTCCCCCTTTGAGCAGCTGAAACCTCTTGAATAGTTCCCTGAGTCAAAAGATCCTGAAACACCTCTGGAAAGAAGCATAACTGTTCTTGAGGTGGGTGAGGAATGCCCATGAAGGGGGTAGAGATTTCCAAACCATGAAATACCCTTGGTAAATGATGGAAAGAACCCAAGAATCTTGGGTTATTTTTAACTGAACAGGAAGAGACAGAGAAAGATGAAGAGAAAGAGGAATGTGGCTGGGAAGAGTCTGTTAGTCAGACAGCACCTGGTTTATTAGGAAAGGGCAGCTTCTGAGCAGGAATAGTCTGAGCTGATTTAGCTGGAGGAGCCCTCCAATCACCTTTTTTACCTTTAAGAGGGACAAGACTGCCTTCAAACAAAATCTGGCTTACTACGATAGTTCCTTTGGAACTTAGGCACTGGTGAAACAAAAATATGTTTCTAATCTTGTAAATCCTTGCCTTTCTCCTGCAGGGACTTGAACAAATCAGCATCAACAGCACCAAACAAACATTTGTTGTCTAGAGGAGCATCCATCAACGTAGCCTTAATATCATCAGGCAGAGGTTGAAGCCATAGCCAGGAATATCTCCTCAAAACTGATCCTGAAGCAGCATCCCTAAAAGAAGCATCTGTTGCATCATAACAGAACTTAATGGAATGGCAAGCTAGCTGAGAAGAAGCCCCTAACAAAGACAAGGCAGAAGTCTTAGCCTCAGAATCAGGAAGATCAGAAATAACCTGACAAGCCTGAGAAATGAGACACAAAACACATCTGGTCATAAAAGTCTGATGACTAACAGCTTGAAAAGCAAGGGTGACTGAAGAATAAATCTTTTTACCTAGCCTTTCCACTGTCCTGCTGTCCTTATCAGAAAGAAGAAGCTTAGTGGAGTGCAGTAATTTGGAAGGCTTATCAGATGCCACAGAGACCACTAAAGGGTCAGCAGATGGACACCTGTAAAGGAATTTACAATCATCAGGCACTTTATAAAACTGATTTGGTTTCTTAGGGGCAGGGAGCTGAGAATCTGGGGCCTGTGAAGCAGAAGAAAAAGCATCCAGCAAAGCAGCCAAAACAGGAGAAACAGCAGAGGGTGTATGAGACTACATCTGAAGACGTTCATAATATCTCCTCTGCACTTCAGAGATCTGGGAACAATTCCATTTAAAGAACTCCATCATCCTAGCAATAGTATCCCCAAATGAAATCTCCTTAAAAGGAGATTCAGGACTGGTAGACTCCTCTTTCTCAGAACCATACTCCAGAGGGGAAGGAATCTGGATAGACTAGGCCTAGGATTCTCTAGAACAGAGTGGATGTATGTACTTTTAAGAAGCATTTCCAGATGTAAGCACATGCATATAAATAGTGAGCACGAGCAGGCAGCAGTGCCATTTTGAGAGAACAGCCAGAGTGTTAACATGTATGAGTGTGGTAGTCAGTCTGTTTATAAGTTTAAGTTTAAGTTACAAAGCCTCATTCCCGATGTGTTTGTGTGTAATAAAGCTGCTTGAACTGAACTCACAAATGTTCGTCTGTTTTATCCTGACCAGACAAGCAACATGGTGTCAGAACCAGGATTAAGAGAGCAACTTCTCCAAGCCATGACGTGCAGAGTTGAAGGTGAAGGCAGATTAAGCTGGTTGAGTGAAACAGAGCTCAGGCAAACAAAAAAGGGCAGAAACAAACTTAAGGCAACGAAAACTTGCACAGATGATTTATCTGGCACAAAAAAATGAAATGGAACATTTTTACTGCACAAAAAGCATTATTAACCAAACAAGTAGCACAAAACACATTATTAATCAAACAAAAGGCACAAACACATTATTAATTAAACAAAAGGTTTGAAACCACTATATTTGCTAAAACTAGCAGACATATTCATATGGGGCTCAGAACTACCTTTGGTTTGCATAATGAGCATGTTTAAAGTAAAGCAGGCACAAGCAATGTATAATGAGCATGATAAGAGATTAAAAGGGCATAATGAGCACAATAATAGGGCAAATTAAGCTTAAAGAGCAAGGCGATTACATGTTTTTAGTAAAAGACCGTGTTTGGGCACAAACTACTATTTTGCATTGACCGAAGCCATTCAATGCATAATTAGAGTTGTTCAAAGTATCTCAGAGTGTGCAAAGTGTTTGCAGAGTGTGTGCTTTATTATGGTGCAATTATTTGAAAGAGTTTCCTGTGTGCAAAGTACAGTTATATTGCAAAGTGCAGTCAAAGTACAGCCATTTTGAAAAGTTCCTTGTGCCATGTGCATTTATTCAGAGTGCCGCCATTTTGTAGTGTTTCTTACACTGTGCAGAGTTATTTCACAAAGTACAGCCATTTTGAAAGGTTTTTGTGCTATGCACACTTTATTTGCAAATTGCATTCATCTCAAAGTGTTACTTACTCTGAGCTTTTCTGTTGTGTACAGTTTATTTACAAAGTACAGCCATTTCAAATTATTTATTACACTGATGAGTGGTTTCACAAAGTACAGGGATTTCAGAGTGTTCTTGTGCTACTGAGACTTATTTGGAAAACTACAGTTATTTCAAAGAGTTTGTTGTACTATTGGGCATAATTATAAGTTCTGGCATATATATTTATGTGTGTATGCTCATACATAATTTCAAGCACCTTCACTACTGTGTGTTTATATGGCAGAGGCATTTCGCAGAACCAGTCCACTTGTGTTTGATCATAATATAGCAGAGAATTGGAGAGTATTTAAATAGAAATATGGTATTTTCATGCAAGCAGCTTTTTCTGACAAAGATGCATGCACAAGGGCATTCATTTTGCTTAACTTAACTGGGTCAGAGGCCATTGAAAAAAGGGCATTCATTTGTGTATTCACCAGCAGTATATGCAGGAGAGGGGGAAACCACCATATTGTGGTACTGGCTGAATCAAGGGAGGACCCTGAGTGTTTGAAATGTAAATTTAGAGAAACGTGCAACTCTAAACAAATGTTACATTAGAGATGCACTTATTTTATACAAGGGACCAAAAGCCAGGTGAAACTTTTGCAGCTTATATCACTGACTTGAGAAACAAGGCCAAAACATGCAAATTTGGTGACTTGAAAGATGAGTTAATAAAGGACAGGCTTGTGTGTGGTGTTAATAGTGCTGCAGTGAGATTGAGAAAGATTTTACTTTGTGACAGTGATATAACATTAAGCAAAGCCATAGAGATTTGTCAAATCCACGAGCTTACAGAAAGGCACATAAGTATGCTCGTAAGTGATAAGAGCATGGTTTCAACAGCCTCTAGAGCAAACATAGACAGCATGCAGCATGTGGCAAGTAGAAACAGGCCTAAGCACATGGCAGCTGCAATCCTTATGGGTTTTCCTGTGAGGAGTTGTAGCTTTCTAGCTAGCTCAGCAAAAAGGGCATGCTCAGTACAGTATAAGGGTGAGTCAGCAAAACTCAAGTCAAGTCTTATTGTTAACTGTCAGAATTGTGGTGCAAATCAGTGGTGGCTGGTGACTTCAAATCAAAGGGGGGGCTGCAGGGGACAGCTGAATGGGAGGGGTCAATGGGAAGGGGTGTGGCCATCTAGAAAGGGGAGGGGCTATGCCCCAAACCACAAAAACTGTAACTTTAATTAAATACGCTACCCTGTGTGCCAAACCATCATTATGCGAGTCCAATCAAGACAAAATGAAGTGTAGAAGAAAAAAAATATTTTAATGCATTGGCTGCATGACAGCTTACTTAATATCTAGACGGAAACAAAAAGGTTGTGAGGCATGAAAAAATAAATTACTCTTTAAATACATTACTGGAATGCCAGTCAAAATCAAGTATAAGAAAAACAAGCAGCACTCTACTCAAACCACTTCTTGCACTGCAGTTCTAATTATAATTTATATTCAGCTTTATTAAAGTACCAAGTAACATGCTGAAAGTAGAAATCTCTGTGATGCCCCCACTTGTAAAAATGTTTCTTATCCAAAAAAGACCTGCTGTCTGACAACTATCTACTTGTTTCATGGGGAAAACATGATCAAAGTAAAAAATGAAAAGCAAACAAGAAATAAGCTCAAGATACATTGCTTAAAAGGATTACTGTACAGGTTATGGACCACACGATTGGCATTCTGATTAGTTTACGGGTAAAGCCTGCAGAGATGACTGGAAGTCTCCAAGTGTAATTAGCTTCTTAAAATAATGTAATCCTGTCCTTTATTACAAATACTGTCATATGCATTTCAATACCCAAGGCTCATACATTATCTAGTTAAGTATTCTCTACATGGCAACAACAGTAAGGCTTTCAATGTTGGCAATTCTTTAACAATATGCTTATTAAAGGAAGCTTACTTGCATCTTACAATCTCAGCCAAGCTTACCTGATGGTCGTTAAAGTATTGCTACTTAAACACAGAGCAACAGGCACTTTGAGTAATAAGCATAAATCAACAGTACAAAAAATATGACAGAAACCAGACCATTCTGCAAAAATCAAGGACAGATGAAAAGCCACTCTAGTACTTGTGCCTACCTTGGATGGGGAGGGGGGGGGTACTCGCACATTTACACTGCATAACTACTCCTTGCCTTGCTTCGACACATCCAGAGTCACTACATGGGGGAGTGGGGTGCAACAATTATGTCACAATTTGAAATGTCTCTGGCTGACTGTGATGACCCTGACACATTTGTCATACCTCTCAACCTCAGAGCAAGAAATCTGGACAAAGCCATACAAAGAAGTGGGACAAAGGCCCAAAAATAAGGACAATTTTTAAAATATTGCTCTTATAAACTTTGAAAGATAATATAATAGGTCTTGCATTAGTATGAATTTTCTGAATGGTATGAAATCTGAAACTCAAATGTCTGTCATTATTTTCTAACTTCAGTCTTTAATGATTTGTCACTAATTTGCCAAAAAACACAATTTTATGAAAAATGGACTAAAGATGTGATGTAAAAATATAAAATAGCCACACAATACAGCTGGGAACCTGTCAAAGAAGGGACACTTTAATATGAGTACTGATAACTTGAGCTGCTGACAAAATAAAAGAATCTACATGCATTTCTGAAATAAAAGTAATCTATAACTCTGATTATTACAGTTATTTCTTAATTGTAAACCCTCCTTGTTTTCTTCCAAAATTGCTATTTTGCAGAGGGATTATTAGGGGAAGAGCAACATTTTGAGCCAAAATCAGGGACAGTTGAGAGGTTTGGCTATGCCTAATTCTATAAAGCAATTTATTTGCATGTACCTCTCAACCTGTTAATGCAATAAATCTGGACAAGGCCAAATATATTGGGGGAACATATAAACAGTACTAAAAATTGCTCTTGTATAAACTGAGACAGTTGATAGAACAACATGTCTTATTTTAGCATGCATTTTTCTGAAGGTTATGAAGTCTGAAACTCAGTGTGTCATTATTTAGTGACTTAATTCCTAAATGATTTGCCAGAAAACCACTAATTTTATGAGGAACAAACCAAAAATAAGAAGCAAAAATCTATTCATTCTTTGAAAATCTGGACAGTTGGGAGGTGTAGTTCAGCTGGGGCTAAGTTTGCCACCCTTCCCCCTCACAAAATCATGGTCGAATGGAGTCTCCCCCTGCAGCCATTCCAATGATCCATTACTTGGCTATTTCACTCCATTTACCATAAACACTAATGTACATGCTGATTTACTTCTATAATGATTTGGACTTCATTTGAAAGTTTTATTTTGCATTTTACAGCACAAACACTAATACATCTGCTAAACAAACTTAGCATTAACACTTGTCTGCCCTTGAAACCTACATTCATTGAAACAGCATTGAAACCCACATTCAAAGAAAATACATTTTACCAGTGGCAGATAAAGATTAATTCTGAGCTGTTTTCAAATCATAGGCCCCTTGCATATAAAACATGCATGTGCTCTTTGATACACGTTCCTACTGTTTTGAACATTTTTCCAGTAAACAATGAAACAAAACGCATGTACCAATAATGACAAAACTGCCCAATTCAGAACATTTCCATCATAAAAGTCTACTCAAATTTCTACAGTCCACCATTATCAGTAAATATGCACAATTCTACAGTCCACCATTACCAGTAAATATGCACAATCTCTGAAGTAAAAAAGTCATCTAAATAATTCCACATTAAATAAATCTGTAACTAATGAAGAGGTTGCTGCTAGAAAACACCTTTATATTTCATAGTTTCATAGAAAAATTAAAGTGTCTGATGCCCAAGGAATAAATTGCCTGTATTACATTAAAAATAAGCTAGTCATATTGCAATAGGAAATGAATGGCAGATTGATAACAGGCTCATAGTTAGCATCTTAACTTTTTCAGTATGGCAGCATTCACCCCTTGTGGGAGCAGAACCAACAACCTTCTGTATCAAAAGCAAGTACATAACCTGTTGTGCTATTAACAATGGAAGCTGAGTAAGCATAAGCAGCACTAAACTTCCCTTCCCCTGCAGTTCTCAGCTCCTTGTAAAATCTACTCAATACTCAACTGCATCTCAACTTTGCAGCACAAGAAATCTGGAAAAAGCCCAATTTATTGGGGGGGGTCAAAAGGCCAAAAACCAGGGACACATTGCTTGTATAATATTGGAAAGTTGCTAGAATAAAATGCTGTGTTACCACCATACATTTTACTGCCAAGGCCCCTGTGCAAAACAGTCAGAGCAACATACCACTACGCCAAATCAGCTGCTTTGTGAAAGAGTGGAAGACTGAAACTTAAACGGCTATCATTTAATGAATTCAGTTCTCACCATAGCTGTCAACCTCTTAGCACAAAACACCTGGACAAACCCAGTAATGAGGGAATACAGCCCTCAGACATATTCAGTGAATTCAGTTCTTGCTATAGTTGTCAACCTTAGCACAAAAAAACTGGACAAAGCCAATAATGGGGTAATACAGTCCCAAAAATAAGGACAAATTTCAAATATTCATCTTATAAACTTACAAAATTGCTAGAATAAAAGGTTGTGTTACTATGTATTTTCTGAATAATATGAAGTCTGAAATTCAAATGCCTGTGAATTTTACTTCTGACGGAACAAAAACAATTTTCAGCAGAGGCCCAGGGAGAAATACTGCAGATACATGTCTTTGTAAAATGGCAGGACACAAGAGCGAATCCACACAAACGCAGGGATGAGATGCAGACTCCACACAGAAGGCACCCCAGTCAAGAATCAAACCAGAAAACCTATAGCTGTGAGGCAACAATGCTACCACTGCACCATCAAATATGTACAGAATTAAACATTCAGAAACCTGAAGTCTGAAATTCAAATGCCTGTCAATTTTATTTAACATTTGTTAATCAGGACAATCTGACTTGGAACAAAAAACAATTTTCAGCAGAGGCCCAGGAAGAAATAATGCAGACATGTCCTTGTAAGTAACATAGGAGGACACAAAAGCAAACCCACACAAACACAGGGAAAAGATGCAGACCCCACACAGAAGGCACCCCAGCAAAGAATCAAACCCGAAAACCTGCAGCTGTGAGGCAACAATGCTACCACTGCACCATCAAATATCAAGCATTGCAGCATTTAGAAACCACAGATATTATGAGGAACAGATTAGATCAAATATGAGGCAAAAATCTGCAATTTTTTTTATAAATGGTGGTGGGTAGGGAATTCAGGTCCTTAACACCTGCATACAAGGTACAGGGTTCAAGCCTAGGTATCTCTACCCACCACTATTTGTTCTCTCTAGCCACCAGTATATAGTAACTGGGGCATTACACACCCACCACCTCCTTATGTCAGCATAGAACATCTTATAGATGCACAAGTATAAATATGTCATTTTCATCATGCAAAATATCTAGGGGACCCTATCTTATTAAAGTCGCTAGTGACATGTTACCAAAATGTAGCTATAGTAACCACATTTCTGAATACAAATCCCTGACATAAACATACTGCTTTTCTGGGAGAAACAAATCTCTCTGGGGCTAGCAGTGAACATGTATTATCACACATCTAGCTAAGGCTATTATAATTTTAAAATCCAAATGCCAACTGCTTTACAAGCCCAACATGCTATCAGGTACAAAATGTTCATTATGTATGCATTTTTAGGGGATTTACTTTCTTTCAGTGGGCTGGTAAACACTCCTTCACAAACACCACCTCCTACCAGCCCAAACGCTCCTTCACACACACCACCTCCTACCAGCCTGAACGCTTCTTCACACACACACAATCAGCGACCATCTCCTACCAGCCCAAACACTCCTTCACACATTCCTACCAGCCAAAGTGAACAACTAGATCAGCGACCATGAGAACACCAGCGATCAGCTCCTTCAGCCCAAATGAGAACACCAGCAAAGTGATCAGCGACCCGGTACTCACAAGCCCCTTCAGCCCAAATGCGACCCAGTACTCATCAGCCCAAACGAGAACACCAGCGAAGCGACCCGGTACTCACCAACCCAAGTAAGCAATCAACTCCTTCAGCACACACGAAGCAATCCACTCATACCCTTTGCGATCAGCTCCTTCAGCCCAGAAGATGTAAAGCAATCCACACACACCCTTTGCGATCAGCTCCTTCAGCCCAGAAGATCAGCGACCCGGTACTCACCAGCCCAAGTAAGTGATCAGCTCCTTCAGCACACACACCTTTGCTCCTGACTGAAGCCCGTGCACTGTCTTGCAAGTCCTACGAGAGCAGCTCAGTCCTCTCATTGGCTCTGACTGCGACTGAAGCAGTCCAGAGCTCCTCTGTGTGGTGTGGTCGTCACCACACAGAATCTTGGTATCTCACAGCAATGATTGCTGGGTACCTGTTTGTCCTTATCCGGACTGCTGGTAAGGCAGTCAGGATCGGGGCTTGTGAATTTTGTGTTTAAGGTTAACAGATATTTTTGTTTTTGTCTAGGTGGGAGGGCTGCAGTCCGATAGGACGAGCCGCCCCTGGTCCAGACTAGTGCGCATGCGCGAAGTCCACAATTTAAAAAAACATTTTTTTTCTATTTATTTCTTTTTATTTCTTTATTTTAAAGTTGAGGGGGCTGCAGTCCAGCAGTCCAGTAGCACGGGCCGCCCCTGGAGCAAATCATGAGTCTAAAAGAGAAAAAAGTGCTTAGCATTTGGTCAGCAATGCCACAAGTGTAAAAAATGGAACAATTTTCAAAGGTTTTGTAAATAAAGCAAGCCTCATTCAGTTATTAAGAAAGGTTACTCAAAAAAAGCAAATTGATATGTAGAGAGCTGCAACCCTACTTTCTATGTAGATGGTATATCAGTGTTCGCCAAAAAGATTAATGCAGTAGATTTGTTGGCCAAGAATGAAGTATTTTGTACTTTTCTGATCAATGGCAAACCCACAGGGCTCAAAGTAGACACCGGTTTAAAGTGTAATGTAATATCAGCAGAAACACTTGCTAAAGTGAGGGCTGGTGAGCAACTTAATTTGGCCAGTTGTGCAAAGCTTGTTGCTTATGGCATTGAAGAGATTCCAACCAAAGGCTCAGTAGTGCTTTCATGATATTCAGCTGGGAGCAGTTACAGCTTGCAATTTTATGTAGTCAGAAGACCTGTGCAGTCATTATTAGGTCTCAGAGACAGTTTGAGAATGAAACTGCTTTCTTTTACCAAAGAAGTACATCATGTAAGCACATGTCCCAGTTCCAGCATCAGTGACGCTATTTTTTCAGAGTATGCTGATGTTTCCGATGACAAGCTAGGCAAACGTCCAGTTGTGTACAACGTGAAAATAGACCCAGAGGTCAGTCCAGTGGTCAGACCAGCATGGAGAGTTCCAATAGCTATGTAGGACAAAGTCAAGGTCCAGTTAGACAAAATGATGCGGCAAGGTTTGATTTGTCCAGTCACAGAACCAACTGAGTGGATGTCTTCCATGGTAGCTGCTCATAAGAAAAATTCAAATGGAATCAGAATATGCCTTGACCCAAGAGACTTGAACAAGGCATTAAAAAGACCTCATCTTCCTATGTGCAAAGTCGATGAAATTGCCACCCTCATGCTAAATGCTAGTGTTTTTTCTGAGTTAGATGCAAAAAGTTCATTTTGGCAAGTAATGCTTGATCGGAAATCTTCACTATTGACTACATTCAGAACCCCATTAGGCACATACAGATTCATTAGGATGCCTTTTGGAATAAATTCTGCCAGTGAAGTCTTTCAGCGTGCAATGGAGCAAATTCTTTTAGGCTACTTGTGTGCAATAATTGTTGATGATTTACTGGTTGGAGGCAATGGTTAAGCAGAGCATGACAGAAACCTCAGGAAAGTTCTGGACAGAGTGTGTGAAGTGAATTTAAAGCTCAGTCCTCTGAAATGCAAATTCAAACTACTAGAAGTTACTTATGTAGGTCATTTATTTACCAGTACAGGCTTACGACCAGACCCTTCTAAACAAGCAGCCATTCTTGAGATGCCAGCTCCAGACAATGTCCAAGCCCTACAGCATTTTTTTGGTATGGTTAACTATTTGGACCAATTTATCCTGACTTCGGTGAGTTATCAATGCCTTTAATAGAGCTGACATGCAGAAATGTTGCCTGGTCATGGTTAGAACAACACCAGAGAGCAAATTGCCAGCCCATCTACATTAAAGTACTATGATGTTCACAAACCCGTAGCTCTTTCCTGTGATGCTTCATTGTTTGGTCTTGGTGCAGTTATTCTTCAAGATGGCAGACCTGTTGCCTGTGCATCTAGAACTCTTACCCAAACTAAGATGCAGTATGCTAAGACTGAGAAGGGACTTTTGGCAATTGTGTTTGCATCATGTTTGAAGTTCCATAATTGTATTTATGGCCAAGCTATCCAGATAGAAACTGACCATCAGCCTCTAGTCACTATTTTAAAAAAAGACTATGCATGCATCTCTTGCAAGACTACAAAGAATGATGCTCAAATTGCAAAAGTATAATTTCAAAATGGTCTATACAAAAGCCAAACTTCTTTATCTGGCTGATACCTTATCCAGATCACCCAGAAATACAATGGAACAGCTTGATGCAGAGAATTTTGACTTTAATGTCATGGATGTGAGTAATTTTTCTACCACAAGATTTAATGAGCTAAGAGATCATACAAACACGTATTCAATTTTGCAAAACCTCAACACTTCAGCAATGTAGGATGGCCGTCAAAGCAGTCTTGTGTATCACCAGAAGAGCAACCTTATTTTCCATGCAGAGATGAGATGCTGATGGAAGATGTTATCATTTCAGAGGTCCGAAAGTTATTGTTTCTACTTCCTTACAACATGAATACATTCAGATTTTGCATCGTGGCTACCCAGGTTCCGACTCTACCAAAAGAAGGGTGAGAGGACTAGTATTTTGGCCTTCTCTACTGAAAGACATTGATAAAGTGCTTTCTTCTTGTTCAGTGTCAACAGTACTAAGCCACATTTGCAAAAAGAGCCACTTCATCTAAGCCAAATTCCTGAACTACCTTGGTCAACAGTAGCCACTGACATATTTGAGTGGAACAATCAGCATTACTTAGTGTTGGTAGACTCTTATTTGAACTGGTTTGAGTTTGATTTGCTACCTAACCTAACATCCAGTGCTGTTATAACCAAGATGAAACATCATTTCTCAGTCCATGGTAGTCCACACAAAGTTATTTCTAACAACTGTACCCAGTTTACCAGTCGATTGTTTCAGAGATTTGCTAAAGAGTGGGACTTTATCCATGTTACTAGTAGTCCTGAATATCCTCAGTCAAATGGCCTTGGTGAACATGCAGTACAGAGTGCAAAGCAATTACTAGAGAGGTTAAACCATGACAATAATGATATCTTCTTGAATTTATTTAATCTCAGAAATATACTCTGTGACAACCTACTTGGCTCCCCTGCTCAGAGACTTCTATCTAGGCAAACCAGAACAACCTTGCCTATCAGTTCCAGTTTGTTGGTGCTTAATGCTAAAAACAACAGAGCAATCACAGCCCAACTTTTTAAGAAGCATTCTTCTCAGAAGTCCAGCTATGATAAAATGAGCAGATTTATTCATCCGTTAAAAGAAAGAGAGACAGTAAGGATGCAATGTTAAAAGGCTTTGATCAAATTGGTTAAGTGAGACGTATATGTGCCAAGCTGAGATTCTACTTAGTGGAATCTGAGGGTATAGAATACAGGAGAAACTGCAGACATTTTCCTTTATCAGAAATGATATCGCAGCTTCGTACCTGTGAACAGACTCTAGATCTCAGAGCAACCCTGACAATGTTCATACCAAAGAAAAGAACATGTCTCAGTATCCGTTCCTCTTCCTGATAATGTCCCAGTTGTCCCCAATGCTGAACATTCCTTAAAGACAGACCCATTGTTAGATCCAATTCTGACTTTTATTTTACATGATCAGGTCATATTTCTAGACCTAGTGTAAAAAATACACAGCACCCTGGACATGATTGTTTTACATGTGTCTAATTTTGTATGATTGCATGTCAAAGAATTAGTTTTGTATAATTGCATGTCAAAAGATCATTTCTGTAAATTACATGTCATTGAATACTGTCATTTTGTATATGAATCAATTCTCAAAGAGGGAGGATGTAGAACAGAGCGTGTGTATGTATCTGTACGAAGCATTTCCATATGTAAGCACGTGCATATAAGTAGTGAGCACGTGCAGGCAGCAGTGCTGTTTTGAGAGAACAGCCAGAGTGTTAACGTGTATGATTGTGGTAGTCAGTCTGTTTATAAGTTTATTTAAATTTAAGTTACAAAGCCTCATTTCTGATGTGTTTGTGTGTAATAAAGCTGCTTGAACTGAACCCATGAATGTTCATCTGTTTTATCCTGACCAGACGAGCAACAGATTCCTCCTCTGAATCCTCTTATTCAGGGAAATCCTGATCCCCAGATCTCTTGAGAGGGGAAGACCCCCTGAGGAGGGTTCACAGCCATAAGGGCATTAAATATGCCATGTATAAAATTCTGCCATTCAGTTTGAGGGTCCTTGGGAACAGAATAAACATATTTCATCTTTTGCTTCTTTTTTAAAAGGATGTCTGCCTTATCAAATGTTGAAGGCTCCAGCATCAGCCTACACTCAATAATTGTAGTCAGAACTTGCTCCCTCACCAAAATCTGAGGAACTCCCCTAGGCCCTTTGATGATAATTAGACGTGGTTCCTCCTGTATATCTTAAATAGGTTCATAGGTTCATACTAGGCTATCTGCCCTGGGGCATTTATAAGCCTAGCCCGATTGTGTTTGGCTTACGCCACCCCTTGATTTGAGTATACTGTGCCCTTTTTAAAGTTTAGTTTACTGTGCCTCTGTCTAATAGTGACACAGAAGTAATCCCCGGGACAAACCTACGATCCCCCATCCACTCATCAAGATTCTTCTTGAAGAGACTCAGTGAGGTGCTCTGCCTAACATGAATTGGAGTTCTATTCCAGAGTGAAGGGAGCCTCTGGGTTATGAATCTGTCCCTCTAGCATGTTCTATTTATTTCTGTGTTGAGGTTCAAGTCCCTCGAGCACGTGGCTCTAAAGGATTTAGATTTACTGAGGTGGAGCATGTCCATTAATTCTGGGTTGGACATAGCTTTATATGTCAGGCATAGATCGCCTCGAAGTAGGCGGTATGCAACTGAGTAGAGCTGGAGTTTTTTTAACCAAGCAGCATATGGCATCTGTTTGAGTCCATTGATCCTCCTGGTGAGGTACTTTTGGGGTCTTTCTAATTGCTGCAGGTGTCGGGTAAGGTACATCCCAAAGGGGGCATTGTATTCTATGATGGGCCTGATGAGGGATGAATAAAGGGGTACGATTACCTCTCTTGATCTAGATGTGAATCCTTTCATGATGAGGTGGGCTATGTAGAAGGTCTTTCTAACCACTTTGGCAATGTGGTTGTCAAAGGAGAGATTGCTATCAACTTGGGTCCCCAGATCCCTAATTACTTTCTCTGTACTTAATGGGTTACCACCTATGTGGTAATTTGTGGGCACATTGTTTTTGCCAAAGGGTATGACTATACACTTTTTTGCATTTAGCTTTAGACCATGGCTCTGGCACCAGTTATCCGTCTCTGCGAGACCTTTTTGAAGGATGTTTGTGTCAGCTGGAGAGTCGATTATGGCACCCAGTTTGCAGTCAATAGTAGAAATAGTAATAATAGTAGAAATGGATGTCTACAAGGCCTCTGAGGGCATGCAAGCAGCCAGATCCATGCTGGCCTCATAAATGGTCATGGCAAATGAGTCCAACCCAAGAACTGGGTGAACCTCCGGACGTTCATCAGCCTTACAAGAGACTTCCAATGTAGGAGGCACAGCTGAAGAATCTTACCTAACTTTATTAAGTACCCTCCATAGAATCTTTCACTAAAAGCGTGAAAATCTTAATAAATACAGAGGGAAGAAAGGCAGCTGCATACAGTCTTTGGCACAAAGGTTGGACAAATATTGCAGGATATATAATTGTGAGAAGCACCTAAACAAAACAAGTACTGCTGATGATGGTCTTTATGGGGAATCTGTCTCCCACACTGGCATTTACCCTTCCTGGATGACATGAAACCCCACAACAAAACAAAGGCAAAAAAAAGATAAGCAAAAAACCCCAATGGGGCACTTATCTCAATGGCTGGGTACACCAGCAATGACTCGGGCAATCAGATGAATGACCAGAGATGGTGTTTGGACTGGTGGCAAAGAAGTTCTGAGGATGGTACTTCCAGATGTCACCTTTATGCCGTATGTTATGTGAGAAGCATACATGTGATGTATGGCGTACCTTATGTCAAGCTAAAGGCTTTGGTATACTGGCTGGTCATCAGGCCGCCCTTGACAGGAAAGCCCTCATGTTATGAATACTGCAACAGTGAAATGAAAGAACATCTGATACATGGTGGAGCACAGGCAATCTGGAGCGTTGATCTGTGCAAGTATTTCACTAATCTGGAGTGGGAATGGGAGGGGCTGTGAGAGAGAATTAGTACCAGTTACAAAACAGACTAAGAGCAGAAGAAAAAAGGATGGAATACATCAAATTACATTGGGAAGACTCAATGGAGAAGAGAAAGATGAAAGAAAAAAGAGTTGTACACATGCAATGACAGCATAGCATGCCAGCAGCACTCTGGCAATATACATTTATTCTGTCTTGGTAGTGGTTGCATTTCCATATGCTCTACTGGCTGAATAAAAGATACTTTGTAGATCTACTAGATCTTCATTACATCTTTAAATGGAGCTCTCACTGCTGTTGTGCATGTGCTTGCCGTTTGAATCTTTGCTGTACTGTATGAGTAAGCAACTCACAAGATTTTGTCATCACAAATACTGTTCCAAGATAACAACAAGCTTGGCATTATTTGTAGAGTTATTTTTTTCTTTTTTTCTTTAGTTGACCAGGTTAGTTCCACTAGGCTAGTAGCCACTTTTCAGGCTATCTTTTACAACCACATGTACTATCATGAGCTGAGGTAGATGGGACCTGAGTTTAATGTCTTATCTAAAGGATGGCAAACTCAGGAGTACCCTGTTTGTGTTGCACTGTAACATCAGCAATCGATTTACCTGGTCTGGAAATATAACCCACAGCCTTCTCCACCAAAGGTGGGTGTGCTACCTGTTGTGACATACAGGTTTTTATGCTTACAAAAATGAAAATGTAAGTTTCTTTATTCTAATTTACATAGTTATTTGTTTATTTGTTATTGGCTTTCTATCAATCATAAAACTGCATTTTAAAAAAATCATATAAATTGAAAAATGTAAAGCTAAATACTGGGCGGTAGGGAACAGGTAGGAATGTAAACGGAAAGGACCTTGAAGGTAAAGAAAATATTAAGAGAGATATCATGCTAGTTCATAATTTACTATGTCAACATAATGGCGAATATAAGTTGAAAAAAAAGATTCTTTACCTTGTATCTCCTTTTATAACTTACAGTATATATCAGTAATGAAAGAATGTCAGTGCATCATTTAGTAATTTTAGCTGTAAAACTGTAACCTTGCATTTGCTTCCTTTTGCAACCATGCCATCATGTTCTTGGTATATGGTGGGTGTTAAAACATTATATGTATTCAAGGAACAAAACTGTATGATCTGTTCAGTGTCAGCAAAGTTGATCTGCAACCCAGAAGAAATGTCCTATCTACATGTCCTCACTACATTGATTACTTTGATATGCTTTATACAGCTGTCTTTTTTTTTCTTTTTAAATAAAGCCCTGAATTATGGCCCAACATTTTTATGTTGTTGTTGGTCTTTCAGCTTTTCCCGGTTAGGGGTCGACACAGCAGAACTCTGGTCTGCTAATGTTTGGCAGTAGATTTTCACAAACTCTGAAGTACCAACTCGATGTCCAACCTTCAACAAAGGCACGCCCTTACGCATGTCTTTCGAACGCCACCCAACTGCAGGGAGGACATGCAGACTCCACACAGAAGGCACTCCCCGCACTCCAGCCGAGAATCGAATGGGAGAACCTCTTGATGTGAGGCAACAATGCTACCGCTGCACCACCGCGGCAGTTACATTTCTATATATTAATATGAAACTACTACAGTTAAGTATTTTTCATATTTCTTCATCATTTTAAGGGAAAAAAAAACAATGTATCTCTTAGGCAAAGTGCTGGCATGTTTTAAAAAGCCTCATAAAACACATTGATGCTAAAGGGTGTTGTTCGACTTACTTCATTGATAACAACCAATAACATTTTTTAAACACCTTTATTGAATTGTCACTTGTGAAATAGGCAAATTAACATTTATACAAAAGTAATCCAACTGTATTAGCAAATTAACATTAACAGACATTATGCTTCACATATATTGCTATGAATCATACAACCTAAGCAATATTGCTTATGACATAAGCAATCATATGTTTATATAAATGAAAACAAACCACACCAACACAGCCCTAGTTGCAAGCATTTTACATCACAAACCATACTGACACACTCCCAGTTGCAAACATTATACATCATTTATAATCTACCCAATTGTTTTCAGTCAAACATTACATAGCTCATTTAAGTCCTACCTTCTTTTAAACCTCATTCTTCCTCTGTATGTATTGTTACCACAATTCACATTTTTTTCCTATGTAGTTTGCTCCCACCCTTTTCTAAAGATCTCACTTCCAGTTGTTTTATCTCTGTTACTATAATAACTTTAATCCTATTTTTTAAAAGAAAAATATGACTTTTTGCAGGTCACTATCCTCTGTGAATTAAAATGTAGGCTTGTTTCCTGTTGCCTGTTGCATAATTAGATCCCTTTCTAAAATGTCTCACAAACAAGTACTGATATTTGTTACATCTTTATTCACCCCACTATATCTGTAAGGAAAGAGCAAATGATGGTCTCTTTCTTTTTGTGTCTGCAATTCTCTTCTTATCTTTTAACAGTTCCATTCTGTGTGTGTGCATAGATCATATTCACAATCTTTATTTTCACTCAGTGACTGCTATGCCTTTCTCAGATGGGAGTATCCTCATTTGCATATATTCTTGCACAAACAACATGAAGCCTGCATGGTTGAAAGTCACCATGTAAACACAGTTATTGCTGAATAGTGCTGACAGTATTTTGCAAGTGTAAGCTTGATGTAGAAAGCAGATAACAACAGTCAGGGTTTAGCATGCAATAAACAGGAAACTGACAGTATGAATATAAGAGGATATTTTAGTTTTTATTTATTTAACATGGTAGTGAACCAAACCTTTTACAGCCACAAACTGGGTTTATCAAGAATAATACATGTTGCCTTATCTTCTATATCTCTACCAACTAAACTATCTAACATATGGCTCTGTTTATTTTGGTAACCATGTCAACCCAAAACGAATAAAATACCACTCTCCATGTTATTGTGACACCAGTTCCTTCTCATTTCAATGATCCAGTTTGTTGTGGTGCTTGACCCTATTTGTGGAAATATTTGGACAGTTTAAGTTCTCAATGTCTTTTAAGCTGTTCTAATACCTTGACAGGAATGACAAAATAAGATCATATGATTATAGGATCATAGGAGGTTACTTGGCTAATGGCCCTGGGGCCCTTATAAGCCTAGCCAAAAGTTTATCCCCAAAAAAGAAACCTCAGTCAGCACCTGTCATCTCTGTCAATGAGGGACACAGGTGGAGCCCCTGGGACAAATTTGTGGTTTCCCATCCATTTATCAAGGTTGCGCTTGAACAGGGTCAGTGAGGTACTCTGCTGGACATGTATGGAAAGTCTATTTCAGAGATGGGGCAGCCTCTGGGAGATTAACCTGTCTCTCCTGTTGGTTTTGTTGATGTTGCATATTAGATTTAGGCCTTTTGAGCTGATGATGTGGTATATTGTGCTGTACTGTGCAATAACATACTACTTCTGCTTTATTATGGCACTGAGCCTTTACATTATAATCCTTTGGTTTTACTGTGGCATGCAAGACTAATTATAAAAATAGTCCGCTAAAATAGTCTACAAATCCTGGTAAATTGTGTCATACAATAGCCACTGATTAGTCCATGGAAACTAAATGACCTGCTCATTGTTAAAATAAGTTCTCTACAATGCTGTGTCATATATTGTATGCTGTTCTGTGCTTATAAGCTAAATTACCTGTTTAAAAATTGTCTATGAAATACCTTCTTCATTACCTTTTAAAATCAGCTATCTGTGCTGATCTTTTATTTTAAAAATGGCCTGATAAAACTACTTATCTTCATTAATCTTCACTTGAACAAAGTTACCTGCTTGGTGTCAAACTAAGTTGTCTAAACTGCTGTGTTATCCTTACATTTTATACATTATTAACACACTTATTTTGTTGTGAGACATCTTTGTATTTTATATGCTATATATTATTATTATCAGCTAATTTATTTGAACATAGTTACCTGTTTGAGAACTGCTCTAGCTATCCCAGTGACTCCTAGATTCACCAATGCATGTAACAGTCATATATAACCCTGTGAAATCATGGTCAGCTGTATCCCCATCTGTAGTTAGCATGGTAGCACTTGGTGTCTTCAGGCAATGAATGTATTATCTTCTTCATGCTTACAAGTAACACACTGCTGCTGCCACAGAATGACTCACTAGGAGAGCTGTAAGGATTTACTAAGTTTGAAGTTCTTCCTCTCACATTATAACAAGGTTGGTAAGCACCACCAGCAAAAACCTGCACAACAGAACACCACTACTACATCTACATATGCTGAGGTGATTAAGAACTTACTGCTAAAGTCTCCAAAGCTTAGAAAAAAGAGGTCACTGTCACCAAACCACATATGTGGAGGTGATTATCAAGTTACTATCTAGGTATCCTAGGCTCAAAAATAAGAGGTCACAGTCATCCATCCACACCACCTCTTTCCCCCAGTTGCAGACCTCTACAAACAGAACATATACTTCAACAAGCTACACCAAGCTCATAATGTCTACTATGTCTACAACTACTCAAGGGAATGTTTTGGTAATCAGTGACTGTTGTTAGACTCACCGATGTCAGCTTTACTCACCTTGATAAATTCAAGGTGACAGCTGTCCTTTTGGGGACAGAATACATTATACTACAGCAGTAGTAGGTACCTCCTTTTGGGCTCAGAATACATGATACTACAACAGTATTAGATACCTCCAACAGTATTAGATACCTCCTTCCTGGTAAATATGACTATCTTGTGGTGGTGGCTCACACAGGGGTGGATGACCTGAGGTGTTCCACCCAGGAGGAGATGCAGAAGGATATAGCTGGCCTCACTATGTATGTGATGGAGACATAGAAAACACCGGCCTTGTGCGGTACTTTACTATGACTTAGAATGATGCCAAGATTTAAACACAAGTAGCTGATATCATATTAGGGGACTCCAATATGCACCTCCCTGGAATGGGATGACTGACAGACCTTCATGCTTTGCCAAGGTTGGCACCTCTCCTACCAGGGGCTGCTACATACTGGCAAAAGCATCTGCTGCCCCAAAGTACCTTTTTAGCAGTCCTTCTAGCAGACATGCCAACTTAGGAAATCCAAATTCAAATTACATCAGGAAGACTCAATTCAAATCAAAGTCAAAAACACTAATAAAAAGATGTTTAAACTTGAGGCCTTCCTGTAACTTGAGCATATACATAGACATGTTGTTGCTGACAGATGGTTCCATTGCAATGAAAGCTTTCCTCTATTCCTGGGTTCAGCACCTGTGATGTCTCCAGACAATGGGCAGCAGAGGGGAAGTATCAGAGAACCTTTCACAATGTGAAATAGTCATCACAACTCCAAATTAGAACTTTGAAATTCAAGTTACAATTAACAAAATTAAATACCAATTTATAGATAGTTACTAGATCTTTTTCAATGACCCACTAACTATATTAACAATTGAAATGCCATCAACTAATATTATTACTAACCAAAAGATATTTATTCTGGGAGATTAAAATTACCATGTGATAAACTGGCTCACTTACACTATAAAGGAACATACACTTGGTGCTTCCTGGGCTGTGTGAATACTATCTAAAACAGATAG
Source organism: Protopterus annectens (assembly GCF_019279795.1). NCBI lineage: Eukaryota > Metazoa > Chordata > Ceratodontiformes > Protopteridae > Protopterus > Protopterus annectens. Next base: position 724,666,670 of record NC_056734.1, on the reverse strand, counting down.
GGGCAGTAATATCCTGGACATTGTTCTCATTAATACTGCCCCTTCTTGTAGAACTCCATGAGTGTCTTATTGACCTTGTTAACTCTAAGGACAAATCAGTGGCAATCTCGTACATGGCTGGAAGCTCGCATATTTTCAAGGACTTCCCAATGGCAATCCTCTTACAACTCCAACCTAAATAAATTCAGCTGCAGTCTTACCTAGAGCAACCTTATAGCTAGACATTCTGCATTTAGAATTCAGTTCTATTCTCACCTGGAAAGCTGTATAGACTGGGCAGTTCCCATCCATACCAAATATTCAGGGGAATTCAAAAATAAAGTCTTCAGGCGGAGCAGTCACATAAGAGATCATAAAAAGATGAAAGTACAGAATGTATATAAAAAGGCACATTATACCCCCATTAAGAGTGTTCAAACAAGCTAGCAAAAAATGTATTTATGAAACCAGAAAAAGTAAAGGTGACTATGAACTCAGAACAGGTAGAACAGGCAATGGCACCAAAAACTAACAGAAGTCCTTCTGTAACTATGTTAGAAAGCTAAGGAGCAGTGTCTAGCGTCGCTTAGAATTGATCCAAAATGGCATTTTCTATTCAGGGCTAAAGAAGATTGCTAATATCCGGGCCAACAAGTTTAGTACCAGCTTCACTCCATCCAATACCATAACTACTTCAATAATCACATAGATACTAGCCAGTGCCATGGCACAGAGGGATAAAGCCTGGACTACGGGCCATGTGACCCATTTTCAATTAGCAGCATTGGGCATCTGAGGCCCTGGCAGGGTAGAATAAGTGAGCCCATCCTGGGGGAGAAAGGACAGCCACCTGGGCGTCTAACATGTTTGATCCCTAGTGGAGGTTGGGGAAATGGACAGTGTATTGTCCAAAGAGGGGAAAAGGGGGGAAGGACATTTATTGAGCTGCTGCTGAAACATGACAATATGCCAGCACATGCTCATTGTACATCCACCCATTGAATGTTATAGGTGATCACATGGGGGAAATGGGAAGGGAGGGCATAAGTAGTAAAACTCCCATGGCAACTGTTTTGCATGGTCCTGGGATGTCTTCATCCTCTCATTGGCCCATCCTTAATTGGAGTTAGTCCAGGACAGGACAGGAGGGCAGGTACACTTAATGAATGAAAGAAGGCATTGGATTCTGCTAATAGTTAGCTCTATGAGAGAAAAAATAAAGTAAAATATATATTCATATATAAATATTTACATATAATCCCATAGACTCTGAACACCCTCCAGAACACGTCCTTGCAGCCTTATCCAAAGCAGAGTATCATCCATGTGGTATGATAATGTACCATACTGATTGATTATTGGCTCAAAGTATGGCTTATTGGAACCTCTGTTAAACCAATTTAACTTGAGTCTTGCTAGAGGTTTTGTCTCAGAAGCTTGGAGAACAGCCATTGTCATTATTCTACACAGTGAAGAACCAATCACAGATGTTTCAGCCTAAATGTGCATATTTGTGAAGCCATATAATATGTCTCTTCTGACTTCATTAATTTATGCATTTATAATATTATAGCTCTAGATATCTATCAGTTTAGCTTTGTCAAAAGTAGGTCTTGCTTTTCTAACCTTGTGAACTTCTTTTAAAATATAACTGAAGCAGTAGATGGTGGATATCAAGTTCACAAAGCATACCTGGATCTGGAAAAGGCATTTGATGTTATTCCCAATGCAAGTATCATTAACAAACATGATGACATGAATATGAAATAATATCTAGTGAGATGGATAGCAAACTAATTATTGGATAGTGAATGTATTAACTCTCATAGCTCAAAACGTTTCACGTACAGTCCCCCAGGGATCAGGTATCCAGGTTTGGTTTTCCTTTTGTTTGGCATCTGTTTCTCAGATCTAGAAACCAACAAGCAAGGCCTTTGGCTAACAGAATTTGTGAATGAAAAATGGCAAAATATTTGCATCCCCAAATTTGCAGATACTCCAGGTAGAGTTTGGACTGTGCAGATAAGAAGTACAAGAACGATGGTCACAAATTAAATGCAAAAAAAGTTTAGTATAGTCCACTTTGGCCATAAGCTTAATACAAAAAAGGGTTATGTAGTTCATTTTGATAGAACAAACAAGTCCTTAACATATCACACAGAGGCTAAAAGCATAAAAACAGATGCCATCATCAGAGAACTTGGTACCCTTGTAGATGACTCCTTAGCCTTTGACCACTATAACTCCATTGTTGTGAGAACATCCTTCTGTTCCTTCCAATTAATAACCAAAGACATTTCATGTAAAGCTAAGGAGGTTCTTTTCCACTTTATTAATCTCTCACCCATCCTGTTACTGAATACAATGGCTCCTTTGGTATGTACCTAACAAAACACATAAAAGAAGAGACACAGCACAGATTTCTAACAAAAAAATCACATTCCTCCGGTCTTTTAGTTATCCTGAATAATTAGCAATGCGTTCCATATTTTCAGTCTCCTATGCACTCCTTCACAATCATTTTTGTTTAGTCTTTTGCACCATAAAAATACATCTGTGCCTGATCTTCTGCATCTTTGTGAAATAAAAAGTCCAGACATACTCATACAGAAGGCATTAATCTATACCAATAAATCAATAGGGACCATGTGCTTGACAGAGTATTATCCTAGCACACCCTCACCTCTGGAACAAACCACCTCTGAACATGAAACAAAGTAGTACTGTTGCAACACTTGAGACCAGTGTTGACAACTTAGTGGGCATTCACAAGTGCGAGGCATGAGGGAACTCATGATTTTGGGTGTTGTGACTAGACTGTATATGGTCTGCATTATGACTGTGCAGTATCTTCCTGTGACCAACGGGTAAGTGTAGTTGCAGGAGTATTGCAGACATTGTACTGGGTTGTGACAGTGAAGTGACGACTGACTTATAAGATGAAGCTTTCTGTTTACCATCGCTCTATGTCCCCATCCTCACCTATGGTCATGATCTTTGATTAATGACTGAAAGGATAAGATTACTGGTACAAGCAGGAGAAATTAGGTTATGATTGCTGAGGTCAGCCTCTGTGACAGAGTGCAAAGCTCTGCACTACTGGACAATAATGAAGTATACCACTGCTCAGGACTGAGAGAAGCCAGATGAGGTGGTTTTGGTACCCAGTAAGGATGCCCCTTGATGCATGCCTCCCAGGTGAAGTGCACCAGTCATGGTCCACTATAAGGAGACCCTTGGGTGGATCCAGAAAATGCTTCAGAGATTATATCATTCAACTGATGCAGGAATGCATTGGCAATGTCCAGGACTGGAAACTATTGCTGGGACAGGATAGCCTAATCTGCTCAGCTTGCTAGAACTGTAACACTTACCAAGATTATAGATGTAGAAAATGGATGGATGACTAGAGTAAGATATTTCTCAGAGGAAGGATAGCTCAAAGGGTCAGTCATATAGCTTTGGTACTTTGGAGTCATGTATCTATTGGAATGAAGCCTGTCATAATGTGCAGTTTAAGAACCTGTCATAAACCTTTGTCAGAGAAAATAAATGTATTGTGCAATATTCCCTTTTGCTATGCTGTTGTCATGGATTTTTTTTATTCCACTGCATATAAACTCAGATCTGCTCAAGAATGTTGAGAATGTTATTGCTAGTCTATAACCTGTCCTCACTGATTAATGCATCTTTACTTATGATATTACCTCCCACCTTGCGATGTTTAATTTAGTTTTCTTTAAGTGCACCATTAAAGTACCTTTGTAGCACTTTTTCTGATCATCAAAATTCTCTGGCCATGGCTGAGCTGAAAGCACCATACATGTTCAGGTTACCACCTACTTTTAAGTCTGCAAGATACTGAATGACTTCAGATATAGCACCAGATAGAGACAAGTGGCTATAACTCCCTTACATTTCACAATCCCTTTTATTGCTAGTACCAAAAAGTCTGGCAAAATTTCTGAAACAGTATTAATAGACTTAATCATAGTCTCTGAGGTTTAAACTTATATACTAGGCTAATGACAACCAGGGTCTTTGTCTCCCATCCCTGTGTACCATGGGCAATTATTAGGATGGTGTGTGCTAGTTAGGAAGTGTCTAGTCATTATGTGGTGGGGGATGTTAGTTTGGGCACTACTGTCTGCCTCTGTCTAACAGACACATGGGAACCAGACCCAGGGTAAATTTCTGATTTCCCATCCATTGATCAAGTTTATATTTAAATAGGGTTAGGGATGAACTCTGCATCACATGGATGGGGAGCCTGTTCCAGAGCATCGGGATCCTCTCAGATGAATACCTGTCTCACCAACATGTATTATTTATGTCACAAACAAAATTTGAATCCTTGTATTCTAGTGGTTCTGATGGTTTTTGTTTTGCAGTTGTGCAAAAAGTCCATCAGATGTGGATCTGAGGATGTCTTGTATGCCAGACATAGATAGATAATATTCCATGTGGGATGAATATCCCTTCTTGCTTGCTACGTTATCCTTGTTAACAACTAAGGTACTCTGCTCAATGAGTTTCTGAGTCATTTCTTTGGAAAGAACGTGGAGGGATAGATAGACTGATATCATCTCTTTGTTTCCTTTGCGGAAGTTCGCATTTACTAGGATCTATAGCCGGACGACTTTTCCTTTATTTATTACTGGCAAACTCACTGACTTTGGCCCAGGTGACTGTATCTATATTAGTGACCCTGGCACTGGAGGAGGCAGGCATAGACGGGAGGAGTGAAAGTGGTGTGGCCTGCTCTCCTCTTCCAGGTGGTGAGGAGGGCAGGGCATACTTAGGGCAGAATGAGTGTGTACTGTTTCCCAGGTGGTGAAGGGGGGGGGGATCACCTCCCATGCTTCAGGGGAAGAAGTACAACTAATCAGAGTACCCTCTAGGAGAAACAACATCCTGGAACTCATCCTTTCTAATATGGTCTATCTTCCTCCATCCCTTGCATATCATTATCACGTCAGGTCAAACCATACAGCTGAAATAAAAGTGAATCCCAAGACCCCAGATGTCCCTGGTACCTGTAAAAATCAAACTTTCTACTTATAAGCGACACCAGTGCAAGTGTTCAATCTCCTCCAAGACCAGAAAACTCTGCTGAGTATGCAGAATATTGCACAGCTATCCTATACTAACATGTCAACAACTGCATGGAAGCAGCTGCACCTTGTAGGATCAAATGCAGGGCAAACCCCATAAACAAACCTCTCTGGTGGTACCAAAATATCAACAAGCTTTAAAAAAAGGAAGAGAATCATTGTCACAAACAAGAAAACCCTCCATCATTAAAATAAATAAGCAACTCAGGAATTTAATTAAAAACTACCAAAGTCAAGTCTGGGGCAAAAATGGCAAACCAAGCAAACAACAACCACAAGGCCTTCTTAATCTCTGTTTGAAACCTCAAGTTCTCTACAAAGCAATGAGCTAAACTGATTGTGAATTATACCACCTACACCTAAGTTGGTACTATAGCTAAAATGCTGGCTGATAAATTCACCTCCAAATTCACTCCTTCGTCATCACCTATTATCTCATTTCCTTAGTGTGCTTGTGATTGTAAAAACATGTCCCACGACAAGGTGGTCAAATGCTTAATTCTATTATGTATAATTCACAATACCCCAGCTGCCATAGCTTTAATTAAAGGCTCTCTGTACCTTCCTCTTCTCACCAGAGGATTCTGAGACATAGATTTGATCCATTGCATTAGTGTAAATAAAATGCCTGCAACTGTCTATCTTTTCTGGATGCTGCAGTTAACAAAAACAACTGCCCTTCCCCCATTTTCTCCCTTCTACTACAATCTCAGTTATGCCTGAAGCCTACTTTCATCCTCCTACACTATCTCCATTGGCAGATGATTCCAAATACCCACCAATCACTTCATAAAATGTAATAACTCTCCATGACCAGTATAATTATGTCGACTTGGTTTATATGCCATCATCTTCCTCCACATCCTTTTTCCTAAATGAAGTTACCCTTGACTCATATTTCAAATAATATTATGTTTTGACATTCTCTCATGTAATGAATGCATTCCTGGTCTACTTAACCTTTCGGAGTCCTCAAAGCCCATTACCATTCTTGTAGCAATTCTTTGAATTCCTTCAACTAAACCAGTTCTGTCTGCCTCTAAAACTGTTGCAATTACTAAACAGAGAGTTTTTTTTCTTAGCTTCCCTCATTCTAGCTTCCTAGTAATGCATTGCAGCATACAGTAAATATCATCCATCATTGCTTTATGCTGGTCTAGATGTGTTATCATTGGTGTAATCACAACTCCAGAACGTTCTCTTTGCCATTGCTACTCAGCTTAATCTCACACCATGTCTGGTATTACCCATGGGTTATTTTCTAGAAAGATAGCAGCACTATTTATTGCTGAAACTTAATTAATATCACTTTGCCTATTTCCACAGTCTGTGTTCATCTACTTTTAAATGTAATGATCCTCTAAGGAGTTCAAAGTTTGGGAGTTCTGGCATTTGGCCCTGACAGGAGCCATTGTATATGAGAATTTGAATAAGCTGAAAGCAAGTGTGCTTGCTGTTCTCCTAAACTGGGGAAACATGAGGCTGTCTTTTTGGGGAGGAATCTGCATTATCAAATTGAATATTCTATGTATTATTTTTTTAATCCTTTGTAAATTTTACTAGCATGGTTAAACCCTGAAGGGTTTAAACTACTAAAAAAAATGACCATTTAGTTTTTAATTGGATGAATAGCCATCTTGTGATGGTTCTGATGCAGTAATGCTACCTTCTGCTCAGGAACCAGTCAATCTTTTTGATATGAAGGCATACTAGAGTAGCTCCACCCCTGTCTCTAACAATCCAGGTTCAAGGAGTAGTAGCATTGCACTCTCTGCAAGGAGTGAAGCAGAAGAGACTATGGCTCTGGGTATCTCATCAGAAGACAGCCCTTTTTTGTCCCCAGTTAATTTCCATTATAGAATGAGGTAGTCTCCTCTGGGGTTAACTATAACCATACTTTAAGAATTAAGGCTTAGGTGCAAACTGTTGTTGTTGTCTTTCTGCTTTTCATGGTTAGGGATTGCCACAGCAGAACTCCGGTCCGTGAATGATTGGCAGTTGATTTTCATGAATGCCAAGGTGCTAGCTCTACGTTCAACCTTCAACGAAGGCACACCCATTTATGCATGTCTTTCGAATGCCCACCCAACCGCGGGGAGAACATGCAGACTCCACACAGAAGGCACTCCCCACACTCCAGTCGGGAATCGAATGGGAGAACCTCTTGCTGTGAGGCAACAATGCTACCGCTGCACCACCGCGGAAGTAGGTGCAAACTAAAAGTCGTTAATGACAAGAACAACCTGTGGTGCACAAATTATCATTGGTAGTGATGGGCTTTAGTTTTAATAGACCAGAATCATCCAGTGTGGTGGGATGGAAAATTAAATAACTGTTGTAGGAGGGCAGGGGAGTGCCAATATATGAAACTCCCCTGTAGGTAGGACATGATTAAAGTAACATTAAATTTCCATTGCTTAGCAGTTTGCATTATCAGCCCCTGCCAGAGGCATTATAGATCAAGCTTTGAGGAGGGTGGAGACCAGTACATTCATGGGACCATAAAAGATCCCCAGAGTTCTAAGTTTTACACATGAGAAGTATTGAGTCCTATATTTTATAACATTTCTCTGTGCATTGCTTACCTGGAAATATCCCCTGTGACTCCTATTTTAAAGAAAGGCGATAAGTTAACTGTTACAAACTCTAGACCAATGAGTTTAACATCCTTAATGGGTTAGAGTTTTGAAAGATGTATTATAAAACTTCTCTTAAACCTCAATAAACACTAAAACTAAATTGATGAAAGAGAGTATGGTTTTACTACAGGCAGTTCAACGTTAACAAATCTTACAGAATTCTACTACCAGATTACACTAGCTGTTGATGTAGGTTTATCTGTGGGAGATGTGTTTGTGGATCTTACCAAGGCATTTGACATACTCTCTCATTATGCTGTATAAACCACCTTGGTAAAATATTATTGCAACCCTTTTTTGATTAACTGGATCATTGTTTGGTTAACTACTAGAAAACTATGTGCTGCAGTCATGTGAATAAAGTCTATATTTCCCTGTTTGGTGTGCAGCTCCCCAGGGATTTGACTTGGGCCCAATCCTGCTTAATTTGGTATTTTCTACTCATCCTTTGAGCAATGTATGGTTGGTCCAATAAATATGCTGATGAATGTAAAACTGGATTCATTGCAACACTGAACCAGCATTTCAATGATATAAATAACTTTATTTATAATTTTCCATGTCATCTAATAATGGACTTAAATTCACTGCTGACAGGTGTCAAGTTCTATGTTTTGGTAAGACTGTAATAAAACATTTATTTTGTTAAATCCATCCATCGACAACCCCTTTTTCCCACTTTATACTTGTGGTGAGAGCATCACTTCAGCAGTGACAATCATCTAGATCCAAGCTTCACACAGCCAGGTGGCTAGCCCTGTCACAGTTATTATTGAATGTCATTCAGAAGCACACACACTCACAACAATGGCAAGTTTAGAGTATCCAATCCACCTACTGCATATGGGTCTTTGGAATGTGGGGGGAAACCACAGAACCCAGACAAAACCCACACAAGCACAAGAAGGACATGCAGACTCCATACAAAAGGCACCCTAGCCAAGAATTGAACCAGAGAACCACTTGCTATGAGGCAACAACACTTACCACTGTGCCATTGTGCCACCCTATATTTTTTTAATGGACATATATTATCAGTCGTAAATGAGTACAAGTTCTTGGGAATTATAACTGACAATAAACTCCCCTTTCAAAATCATCTACATAGAACAAGAGTTAAGACTGTAAGAATTTTAGGTTTAATGTTAAGACTGTTATTAAGTGATGATAAAAACATGGTTGAATTATATAGATGCTGTATAAGATCCATATTGGAATACAATAGGACATTTTTGTATGTGCAATAACTGTTAAATACAGAAACTGAAATCTATTCAAAAATGTTTCAGTAAGTGTCTTCCCACTGTAAAAGACATAGACTATAGTGCAAGATGTAAACAACTAAATTTATTTACCAAATATTTCAGATGTTTTAGAGAAAAGGCTATTTTGGGCTATAAAGCTGTTATTGATGACTTTTTTGAAGGCCTTATTAAACCTCAAAAATTATAACAACTACTTAACACACAAGCAAAAGGTATCAATTTTCATACTAATTTTGGAAGAGTTCCCTGTGAAGTAAATATATCACTTAGATTGTACATACATTACGGAAAACTGTTATCATACATTGTCAAAACAGCTATAAATACAACTCAGTTTAAATCAAAGTTGGACTCACGGATGGTTGGTAGATAGTGTAATGATATTTTACCGAGTCAGGTTTCCTTGAAAAGCCTCCAGGTCTAAGAACACTGTTAACTAAACTTATGAACTTATGAACTTGGGTAAAAATCATAATCAGTGATATATTATCTATTAGGCTTAAACAGTTGAATCAGTCTCACACTCTCCAGACTAGTTTCCTAGCCATAACTTCCTGCCATGATATTTGTAACTATACTTATGCCAGTATTTTGTTTACTTGGAAAATATGCACTTGGGGGGAAAGCAGTAATAAAAATAAAAGTGGGAAGCCACCTAGAATATAGGTAAGAGGTAACCTAAATTAAATAAGCACTTTGATAATGCTGCAAGTATTTAATAGGATCTTAGAAGACAAAAGAAACTACATTACCAGTAGAAAAAAATAATATTTCCTAGGTTTCTTTTGCTGCCATATCTGACAATAATTAAGCTTCCTCCAGTCAGACTTGAACTCATTCATTTTACTTCACTGTGAGAGCTATTCAGTGGAGGCATCATACAGACAGATATGAGAGTGGTTTCTGCCCCTTCTGATATCCTGTCAATGAGGGTGTATGAAACAGGTTCTGGGTAGTGAGACAAGTGATCAGTAATACTGTAAGGACCACAATGGCTCCCCCTTGTAAGTGCAGGATGCACTCACAATGAAGCTTACCATCAATGATTGTTGGCTGAACACCTACAGCTGGGCTACCCTTTCTGTAGTTGCTCCTTCTTTCAGAGATTGTGGCATTGTACTGCCCCAATCCAACCGCTCACCAAAGGCTGGGCATGCCCATTCATCCATGCTATCTCCAGCAAATACCCAAGTCGCTAATCAAATCATCTGGGACATAGTCAAAGATTTTTCTCCCTACGGTAATGGAGCTGGCTAAAAAAGAAAGTTATCATTCATTATAGAATATCCCTTTGACTCAGTCAAGAGTGTTCAAATGAGAGACCATATCCTCACAATGATACAAACAGAATAGCATCAGTTCAGAGTATAACAAAATGGTGCACAGCTCTTACCAGTAGCCATATAAGGAAATATTAATAAAACATGGTAGGTAGACTTTTGAAAAGTAGGTAGAAGTTTCATTTCACTGAAACATTTAAGTTTCACAAAGGAGTACTCAAGAGGTCAAATAACAGCATATTTCCAAAGAGGTTCATGAGAATAAGCAAATATAGTCTGAAAATACAAAGTTCAGCCACTCGGTGAGGATGTAAGGAAGTGCTTTTTTATAGAAAGGGTTCTGTATAACTAGAATGACTGGAACAACTTTTCCTGATAAGGCAATAGGGTGAAAAACCTTAACATAATTCAAGAATGTGTGGGGGACACACAATGCTATTTTTATGAGAGTGGGGAAAATGTATGTTCCTAGATATGTAGGATCTGCAGTTAATCAATCAAGAAAGAAATGAGCCATTTGATAAGAAAAACAGTCACCGCAAGCTGTCAAAATGTGTGTGTGTGTGTGTGTGTGTGTGTGTGTGTATATAAATATATAAATATATATATATATATATATATATATATATATATATATATATATATATATATATATATGGGTCTACTTTGTTTTCCACATTGGGGGCGTGGGGGGCATAGACCCCCACCTTGTTTGTTTTATATCGTATTTTACCAAAAACTTCAGAACAATGCATTTTAAATAATAGACATGCATAGTTACAACACCAATGACTAACTCTCTCCAGAAGACAATATGTATTCAAACTAAGTGGGGTGCTACGTCCCCCACAGCCCTGATGTGGGGGGCTGTACCTCCCACACCCCCCAACTATATGTACTAATCTCAGGATCATACTACAGTGGGGAAAAGGGCATTTACCTTTTACTTGCCTTAAAGTACTCCACACACTGCCATATATACTAAGTTCAGTTCAATGAAATGAGATTCAGTGAAATGAATTTTCAGTTATTTGTGTTTTCAACAATAAGGAGAAATGAAATTCAGTGAAATGAGATTCAGCAAAACAAAATAGACCCATATAAGTACACTTTTTAGCATATTTACTAGGAAAATTATGTAGAGGCATACTGTTAAATCTATTCATCTGTACATCTAATAAGCAGACTGTCCTAAACACCTTATTATTTTACTGGTTTGCTCTGACAAGTAATACCACTGAAAATTATAAATCAGTCTTCAGCTCTAACACCCAGAAGGTTAAGTAATTTCATAGATTTGACGTTCACCTTTAATGTCTGTCTTAGGTATTATAAGAAAAAATATTTGGGCTGCTATACATATAAAATTAGAAATCAAGTCTGGTGTTTTAAATGTATTAAAGAATGTTAGTTAACATTATGTATAAAACAATTATCTGATTCTCTATTAACATTATTTATAAAATAATTATCTGACTCTCTGGGAATAAGAGCTGAAACCATCTGTTTCAGATGTATATTCTTTGATCTAGTTGCCAGCCTGTATCTAATGTTAAAATAGAAGTTTAAATGGTTAAAAATGTTATATTATAGTCTTAATAAAGTAATCTGTCAAGATAATCCTCACATTTACAGTGAAAGTAAGCAAAGTAATTAGTAAATTAAATAATCTAAAAAAAATTCAACCAATGGTAGGAAATGCAAGTAAAATGAAAAACAAGTGGACTTAAGTATACATTAAATCAGTATAAAAATTAAAATTATAATTTAAGCCATCATGCTTTAATTTTGTTAATAGTATGCAATTTATGTATCGGCTTCAAAGAAAACATCTTTAAACCATATGACAGCAGTCATATAAAAATGAACTACATTCTGGACACCCAGCAGTTTTTATATCTCTACCCTGAAGCTGTTTAACAAATTTCCAAGAAGAAAATACATGAATTCCCAAAGAAAATCTGAACTCTAATAATGTTTAAGCGCATTATCACTTTTTTTTAAAAAATGCACACACTTACAAAAATAGGCTTTATTTTAACTATGTTGCCCAGCATAAATATGTTTATCTATAAAATTGTTCCATATACACAATAAGTCTTTTATAAATGTTTTATATATTGCAAAACTGAGGCCCCAGTAGTAACTACCTGTGTTGGCATGATACAAAATGCTACATCTTTACTGTGCTTAAAGATTCTACAGTTCATGTGTACACTTAAAATCAGAAATGCATTGTATAATCTTCATAATTTTACTGCTGAAATGCAGTTTAGACTAATATCCATCCTATATCTAAACTAAGGTATGAACAACAAGGCATGAGCTTAATTTCCACTTCAAATACATTAGTCATTTAGTAAGCACCAAATAATTAACATTTGTTTTTTTAAACATTAACAATCCATTGACAAAATAAACTAGACTAATCATCAGCTTGTACAACACAGCCAGACTGAGAATTATCCTGTGGACATTGTGTTCTCTGATGGTGTCACTTTCCTTATTAGGTCAAATGATATAAATACTCTGAGGTATTATTTTATCAGTATCAGACCTTGTAGGTATAATTACATCAAGGACCCATCTCTACAAAATCACACTTTTGCAAAATATCGGATGCCCCAGTCCTAACGTATCTGTCTGCTCTAAAATAGGTAACACAGAGTCATCAGCAAAGCTGGGATAACTTGCTTCAGAGCAATAGCAAATCATAAAATCTGCTGTGTTGGCAAATTCAATACTTCTACAGATAGAAACATTCTTAGCAGCAAGTTTATACTAAATATTACCTGTAAAGACCAATCTCTGAGTCATTATACTAGCTTTCAAAAAATGAGATAGTCATTCGTACTTTTTAAAATATGGAATGAGACACAATTTGAATGGCAACAAACAGATATTTTAATAAATCTTGTGTGTCACTAATCAGATCACAGGGACAGGGCAAACAACATGTTTGTGCCACCACCTAGGTTCATAGGTTCCTACTAGGCCCTTAACTGGCAGGCTAGATATTGCACAGCCAACTAGGAAGGGAGTATTGAGTGGCTGATACCCTTTAGCTCTCCTTTTGTGCAGAAACAGGGACGATTTTCATTACAAGTTCAGCACCTAGCACTGGCTGGAGGCTAACCCCAAATACAAAATCTCTCTGGAAGAAATCATCATTGTCACTGATTAAAAAATCAGAAGAATGCAGGCATGGAAGCATGGACACTAGGCACAATCATCATTGTATGTTATAACTAAGAGAAGGTTGGAGTGCAAGCAGCAAAAATCCAGGTCATCTGCTGTGTTTAGGTCCATGTAGCTACTGAGTGGCCTTTGTCTCTATCAAAGCATTCACTGAGGATCACAGAAATATACACCCTGCTGGAAAGAAGAGAATCCAGATGGGGTGATACAAGCTCTCCACTTTGTGTGGGGCAGTTGAATAGGTCAACTAGTTGCACTGCTTCATAGCTAATAGCCAGGAAAAGATGAACCTGAGGGTTCAACATTGTTCTGAATCTTCAGAAGCGTATTTGTAGTCACCCGTTTTACACTTCTATCATATTACTTTATCTGCTTTCTAACCAGTTCAACAACAAATGTGTATAATTTATTACTGGAAACTTTGGGAATGGATGTTTTATGTAATACAGGTTTGTAAAAATCTAATATGTGTCTGTCTATCCTTAATAGAGGCTTGACCAACATAAATTTAATAAATAAAAATATATGATTTAACCAATATGCAGCTAGGAAGTCAATTATTCTAGACTCCCATTTGTACTATATAGCTTTATGTCACCTATCAAAATTACATAATAATATCTTATAGCATTTGTAGTCCACATTTTAAATATTTGCCTTTACTGATCTGTACAAATTAAGTCTGGCAGAAAATTATCATGGGTTAATTTAATGAATTTGTGTTGAATCCCACAGCGACTGGTAGCGACTCTTTATTACAAGTGAATATATAAGGTCAGATTCCAAAAGAGTTGCTCTCAGTACATGTATGTCCCGATTCTGGAAGACCATCTCTCAGTGTAAGTGACTTACTTCAGTGTAAGGCCAGTCTATAAACAAGCTTATAGTACGGACCAAATTCCAAAACAGCTGCTCTCAGCCTGTTCTCAGTGTAAGTGGTGACTTACTCTAACAGCAAGTCTTTCGAAAACTGGCCCCTAGTGTTTCTCCCATTCCTATATTTTACCTACATCCAATAACAATGTTACATTTAGCCAACAGTCTTTTTTCAACAACAGGTTTAATTATTGGCTTGTTTGTTTGTTTTCATTTAGTACTTTGTAAGTAAAATTTGAGTGAACGTCTTTTTGCAGTAATTTTCAATTTAAAAAAAAGTTAACTAAAATAATCAATCATACTAATAATGTTGATTAAAATATAACATATAACATCAATTGCAAATACAAATCCAATTTCTGCCATGAAGAAAAGCATGTTCTTGTTAAAACATGGACAACATGAATCATAATGAAGTGTATTAATTAAATAATTGATGAGCAACACGAGCATTTATACCCGGTAAAAGGAAAAGACTTTAGGCTAGATAAGAAATCAGGAATGGTGAACTGGCTCATTAATGAAGACATACATGTTAATCCAAATTCTATGTCCAAGTATGGAAAATAAAATAAATGGCTTTGCAGATAAGTGATATACAGGAGTTCTACAGTAAGAATGGATGCACAGGAGGTTTGCAAAGATCTAGAGAATATTTCAAAATAGGATTCTGAATGTACTCCCTGTGTTTGCGTGGGTTTCCTCCAGATGATCCAGTTTCCTACCACATTCCAACGACATGCAGTAGGTGGATTGGACACTCTAAATTGGCCATAGGTGTCATTGTATGGTGTGGATGAACTACCATGGCAGAGCTAGCCACCTGGTGTAAACCTTGGCTCTAGATGATTGTCACTGTTGAAGTGACACCCCAAATCCATGTGCAAAAATGGGAAAAGGGGTTATGGATGGATGGATGGATGGATGGATGGATGGATGGATGGATGGATAGTGGTTCAAATGTAGATGTAAGAAAATAATCTTACATCTGATCTTGTTGTTCCTATGATCATTTATAATGCATGTATCAAAATCTAGGAAGGACCTTATATTATGCTAAGCTATCTAAAAATTAAACTTGTCCAGTAGTATTACACAATGCAAGAGCGTAATAATTTTCAACAAAAGTAACTTGCATTTTGAATGAGTTTACAGGTGACTAGTAAAGGTACAGTTATGGGCCTAGCACATGCTTTGCAAAGGCATTTCTAATTTATTAAGCTGATATCACCAAACTGAAAACTGATAGAAAATCTGCATGCAAGACTGCTTACCAATGTTAAGAGACCTGATGATGTACACACCTAATGAATATCATTAAACTAGAACCGATTCCTCACACTAACGAGAAAGTGGACAAATATAATGCCAATACCATATCTGACTGCGTATTACGTTTAAGTACTGTACTAAAGGTTTCTGATTTTCCATTTTGCAATAATTAGTAATGGGTTTTTTGCTTGACAAGGGTCTTGACTACCTTATACTGTAACATCTGTTTTAGTCCCTGTATGGTGCTATATTTTTTTATTTTGGACCTGTTAGAGTTCAGAAAATATTATTACTTTCAAAATGGTACAAATAAAATAAAATAAAATAATGAAAATGCTCTTTCTCTAACTGGTGCCAGTCAGCATTTTTTGCAAGGGAGGGTACACCCTCCATTAGCTCCCATATGGTAGCCTTCAGTCTCAATCATCTCTTTAAATGCAATAATACTGCACTCCTACAAGAATTTAAAAAAAATGAGCAACTTTCATTTAGTTGTTCCTTTCAATAAGCAGAGAACGTAATAAGATATCCTGTACCTTCTGGTTATGTATCATGGGCTGCGAAGGCGATCAGTACTGAAACCAGCTTTTGTTAGATTTTCTTAAATATTTTGGTGTAGATAAATACATGGGTATCCTAGTTTTCACAATGGTTTCACATACTCACAATTTACCTAAACTGACTATTGCATAATTACATAAGCATCATTACTGCAAGGGTTGAACTTATAGCTCCATGTTGTTGGTGCATATTTGACTTGAGAAAGTTATAGTTATTGTTCACCTTTTGCAGTAAGGCTTTACCCAGATTCAGGTTCTAATTCATTATTTTTGTTGCCTTTGCCCTGCTTATTTTATATTAGTTTATCTAATTTTTCTTCCATAGTCAGTCTGTTCATTTAAAATTGCACCACAATGCAGTGCATTATTGTTAAATGTGTGCGCGCGTGTGTGTGTGTGTGTGTGTGTGTGTGTGTGTGTGCGTGCGTGCGTGCGTGCGTGCGCGCGTGCTTTTAGAAGCAAATTTGCTCTCCCTGACTGTGACTTGGCCTACACCTCACAAATTAAGTTTTACACCCTAATTATGTGCCATACTTTTCCATCTTGTTATTTACCATTAATCAATATAGACTGATGTGATTACACTCTTGTCTTTATCCCTGGGGCATAATAGACCCTTTTATGTCTTACTGTATCCCCTTACCAGTGCCATATTTTTATAATCTGCTATCACACTTCACATAGCTAGCAATAAATTCTGATTATCAAGCTCCTACATTGTGGCATGTTCTGCTCATATGGCTCTTATCTATGCCACCATTGCCTGTCTGTCTTTTCTCTACTTATCTGCTCTCTTCCAGTGCTCATTCCCATGTCAGATCAGTGGCAAAAGTGGAAAAAACCTGTCTGTTGACTCACCCATTGAGAGACCATTCTAGTTATACACATGTATTATTGTCTGATATCACTTCCTTTAAAGCATATTCAGTAAAAAGCATAAGACAGATTAATGGAAACAAGTCATTGAAATTGCACCCTCACCCTAAACAATACAACAGACTTCTTCAGAATAAAAATGCATTAAAACTATGCCTTAAATAGCTAAGTAAATCACATGACATCAGTCACTTGATATAGGTCACACAAAACATACAACAAAAAATCCAAACTCAACATTTTAGACTTCTTGATTACATATGTCTGCTTTGTTAAGTCTCCTGTCTTTAGAAAAGCATTTAATGTTTACAGTTTCTTTTAACCCTTAAATATGTTGTCCTGCAGTCTGAGGTGCCACTTTATGTCCCTCATGTCCAATTTGTTTTTGAAGCTACCACCTCTGAAATCCACTGGGTCATTGTCTAAAAAAAAAAAAAAAATAATAAAATTAGTTGCACTGAAAGCAAATGATAACGTGTTTATACAAATCATAACATTTTAGCTGCTATGACATACTAAGGCAGAATATTGCTTAGTTTCATAGGTTTATAGGTACTTACTAGGCTAATGGATAGTGAGGATCTTCAGAAGCCTAGCCTTACAATCCTAATAAGGTTCTAGCCCAAGTATTGTTTGTGTCTTTCGGCTTTTCCCGGTTAGGGGTCGCCACAGCGGAACTCCGTTCTGCTAATGATTGGCAGTAGATTTTTACTTGCTGGCTTGCCGGGCCTAACGCACAACCTTCAACGAAGGAATGCCCATTTACGCATATCACCACACAGAAGACGCTCTAACTGAGAATCGAACAGGCAATGTCTAACTGTGAGGTGACAACGCTACCGCAGCACCACCACCGCAGTCTCAGTACAATTAACCAAGAGCCCCTTGTATATCAGATATGAACAACCCAGGGGCTAATTCAGTTCTTGATATTAAGGAGGCAGGGTACACCAGCTGAGATGCTATTTTGAGGATGACATCCCCTGTTCATGCTGACTCTCACATTTTAGTGAGAGTTACAGTGGTTCTACTTCCCTTCCATAGTCCATTTTCCCATTTTTTTGTAAGACTATTAAAATGAAGGTAGGCAAGAATCCAACGTAAGCCAAGATTCTTATAACATTCTGTAGAATTATGTTGTTGTGTCTTTCGGATTTTCTCAGTTAGGGGTCATCACAGCGGAACTCCGGTCCGCTAATGATTGGCAGTAGACTTTTATGTGCTGAGTTGCCAGCCCTGATGCACAACCTTCAACGAAGGTATGCCCATTCACGCATATCTCCGCACAGAAGACGCTCTAGCTGAGAATTGAACAGGACAACGTCTAGCTGTGAGGTGACAAGGCTACCGCAGCACCATTATATGGAATAAAATTTAGGAAAACTTGTAAATGTAAGAGTCATTGTGTTTTGATGATGAAGTAGCCTTAGTGTGTTACTGTGCTTATACAAGATGAAGTCTTCATCTAACAAACTGGTGTCACTATCATCAAGAAAAGGACATCAGTGACTGCTAGCAGAGATAGTAGAAAAAACACATAATTCCAGCAGCACATAGTCCTTCCTAAACTCTGATTCTGTGCCAGGATATGAATCCAGGTGGATGTCTTGTCTACCTAGCAAGTGATCAATCAGTCTATCTACCTATCTATCTATCTCTAAATATAAATCTCTACACCTTCTCTCAGCTCATTAACACCACAACTAGACCTTCCAAGGAATTCTCTACTGGAAGTACCCTTGACTGGATTCTAGTATCTCATCCTCACTACATCTCTGACAGTGGTACTCTCCTTGACCCACTCAGTGACCATTTTCCTACCTTTGCCCACTGTCTGTACTCCCCCTTACAGCTATCCCATACCTATATCACTACCTGGTCCCTAACAAACTTTAACCCCAATATATTTACAAACTTGCTTAAACAAACAAACTGGAACCCTCTAAAAACTTTACCACTAGATAACGCTGTTGCCTATTTCAATACAACTTTCTTACACTTGCTAGACTCCCAGGCTCCCCTGAAAACAAAATGAATTAAAAACAAATCCGTCCCATGGTTAACTAAAGACACCTTAGGCATTATGATTCTCCGAGACAAAGCTTGGAAACGCTTCCAGAAAAACAAAACTACTACCACCCTTACTGAATACAAACTATTGTGTAATAAAGTAAAAAAAACATATTACTTCAGACCGGAAATCCTATTTTTGTACTCGACAAAAAAATCACAATACAAACCTAAAAGAATTCTGGGATGGAATTGCCTGTATTCTTATTTCTGGTAAAAAAGAAAACCCCTGCCCTGACCCAAATGCTGCCGACATTGACCTAGCTACCCAGTTCAATTCTTTCTTCATAGATTCCATTGCCAAACTAAATGCCTCCTTCAATAACCATCCTACCTCCACATCCCAACAGTAACCGCCCTCTTCCTCCCCCAGTATCTCTTCATTCTCTAGTACCACCACCTCCAAACCCCCTCCCTTCTCCATACAACCCATCCCCATCTCTACTATTAAAAAACTCCTACTAAAGATGAAACCACGTTCCAATGCCCCAGACCCAATTCCCTCCTACTTCTTAAAGACATCCGCAGAAGCCATAGCCCTTCCCATCTGTACCCTAATAAACCATTCAATCACAGAAGGTCAGGTACCCCAACCCTGGAAAAAGGCCTTTATTATTCCACTTCACAAAGGTGGGAACAACAATAACATCCCTAATTTTCGGCCAATTGCCATCCTATCCCCTATTTCCAAACTGCTAGAAAAATGCATCCACCTACAACTGTTACCCTATCTCACTAATAACCAACTCCTACCTCCCACACAACATGGATTCAGGCCTGGCCATAGCACTACCACCACTCTCCTTTCCTTCCTTGAAATTGTTAACAAAGCTCATGACTCTAGCCATATTGTGTTTACCCTCTTATTTGACCTATCTAAGGCTGTCGACACCATCTCTCACAACCTTATCTTAACCAGACTCTCTAAACTGAACCTATTCCCCCACCACTATCAAATGCTTTACCAATTATTTATCAAATAGGCAACAAGCAGTCAGATGGAAAAAAGCTACCTCCCCATTCCTCAATACTCCCACAGCAGTACCCCAGGGTTCCATTCTTGGGCCCCTACTATTCAATATTTTCATAAATGACTTTTATCAGTCTATTCCCAACACTCATCTCATCCAATATGCCGATGACTTCACCATAATCTGTTCTGCCACCTCTCTCCCCATTTTAACAAAATTAACGCAAAATGCCTTCTCCTTAACTGAACAATAGATGCTAGACAACCACAGCACTCAATGTCACAAAAACTAAACTTATGTTATTTACCCCTTCAAAAACCACCACCTTAGACAAAAACACATTTAACATCACCAGCCAGAACAATACACCCCTCGAAATAGTATCCAATGCAAAACTACTAGAAGTCATAATCGATGACCAGCTCAAGTTTGATATCCACCTACAAGCAAATATTTATAAAACACATAAGAAACTTGGCATGCTCTATCGCCGCAATCGGTTTATCTCTCCCTCCACCAAACTAATACTCTCTACAACATACCTTATCCCATCCCTCCTATATGGACCCCCACTCCTTACTAACCTACAATCCTCCCTCAAAGCAAAACTCTCCTACTGTTACAATAAAATTTCAAAATTTGCAACAGGCCACCGATCTTCTACACACCACTGCACTGCCCTTCACAAACTTAACTGGCTAGAACTACCCAGCTACTTCACCTATATTCAACTTACCCAAGCACACAAACCTATATTTAACCCCTCTCTCTGCTCCTCCCTTGCCAACACCTTTAAAATGCATCTTCCCAATAGATCCCTAAGACCTAACTACCAGAATCTGATTGAACTACACAAACCCTCTCATCCACCAGGCAATCATCTTCTGTCCTTCTTCCTAGCTCGCCTGTGGAATTCTCTCCGTCCACCAATCTGTACTACTAGCAGCCTCTCCTCCTTCAAAACCTTACTCCACTCCCACCTTACATCCCAATGGGAATGCTCCTGTTCCTATCCTGCATAAAGTCCCCCAACTTAAGCTACCCCCCCATGATCCAGCATATCGGCAAACTTCCCCCTATGATTTCTTAACTCTGATAAGCATCTGTTGGAATCATCAGATTTTCTATATAAATATGATTGTATAAGACCTTTATAAGCATCTGTTACAATCAACAGATTTTATATATAAATATGATTGTAGACCACTTTTAATTATGATTGTAGAACACGTTTATTTTCTTATTTAAAGATTGCCTGCTTTTGCATTTCACTAATGCCATTTATTACCTGTATTACTGTATTACTGTACTATTGTTATAATTTGCTTTCTAAGTAACTTGTATTTGTTTGTTCATTTGACTGGAGCTTTTCTCCCCAGGACTCCATTGAAAACGGGCTCATAGTGGCCCAATGGACCATCCTGGCAAACAAACTGCAAATAAAATAAAATATCTATCTATCTATCTATCTATCTATCTATCTATCTATCTATCTATCTATCTATCTATCTATCTATCTATCTGTCTGTCTATCTATCTATCCTATTGAAACATGGAACTCATGATTCTGAGTTCTGACACAATGAAAACAAAAAAAAAAACAAAATCCCAGGAGAAAGGGCAAGTTTCAAATATCGATGTGGGGGCAAGCCCTCTCATACACACAGACACACACACACACACACACACACACACACACACACACACACACACACACACACACACACACACACACACACTATATATATATGCTCAACTCCAACATTGTCATAGCTCAAAGAAAAGGGAATATTCTTAGAAAAGGCAATCTTGGGCATAATATATGTAAATCTGGATTTTTGTTCATTCAGTCAGCACATTTCATAACTCAGTATTTTGAGTCCTGATATGTTAAATGGTTAGTCTGTCTGTCTATCTATCTGTCTAGTTTGTGTGTTGTTAGGTATTCAGGTCAAAATATTCTGTGCAAGAGGAATGAATTTGGTAGTTTTATACTGAAGTTAACTTTGTGAGAGTGCTAAAAAAGTAATCTTAAAGAAAGCATGAGATACAACCAAGCATCGGATGAAGCAAGGCATTTTCCTTTATGTTATAGAGCTGATGAGACCACATAGCATTTAATTATAACATTTCTTCTGGCCTTACTGAGCTACTGCAGAACATTAGTAGAAGGTTCAGTGTAAGAACTTTCTCCACTTTAAGTAATATCAGACTTTCTAATGGCCCTGTCTCCAGCTCTTGGAACTGAAGGAATGATTACACAAGCAGTATAATTGTGATGTATTGCCTGTGGTTTGTTTATCAGACCAGATGTCAATATGTGCTATATAAAATACAAATAATTCAACCAGATGTTATAAGATCTGCATGAAACCTAAACATGCATTCTTTTATTCACATAGAAAAAAGGAAAATACTTATTAGAGACTATTAAAGTGGCCATTAACTGATATATTGGAAGAAAAAGCTACACAAGTATTGCAAGATTTTGTGAAAAGGTATGTGTATGAGTTTAATAAAACTATCCTTTTCTTCACAAAGATGCGTCACTCTGTATATATATATATATATATATATATATATATATTTTTTTTTTTTTGTATCCAGCCAAATACCACCAGAACAGGTAGATGGGATCACAGTGTAACATTTTATGCAGAGGACAATATCCTAGAAAAGTACCACCTCGTTCTGTGAGGTGTACGACTAATGGACAGATGCAGCTCTTAAATGCTTTGTCCCATGCATGGATCCCCTCAAATTATCTCTGGTATAATCCCAGTTATTTTCATTAGGGGAAATATATAATTACAGACCATGGGATGGGTAAGGTCAATCTGTAACCAAATGAGTTAGGTTATCTTGGTCCCAAAAAGGGAAACTGGCTAGGCTTAAAATAGCCTGCAAGGGCAGCTAGCCTAATATTTACCTATGAACCTATGAACCTACGTTGTGTTACAGTATCTGTATTAGAAAGGGATACAGGGCTTTGATATGGAGATAGAACCTACAACCCTCTAATTTTTCAACAGTAAATGCAAGCATAAATGCTGCCAAATTGCAGACACAGTATGGCAGGGATAAGAGCAGAATGAAATTAAGTGTATGATATTCATGTACTTTCAAAGAAGAGGTGAAATGAGCATAAAGTAAAGCACTGCTGGTGGTGATTTCCTGCTGGGAGAGGAAAGTAAACCTAATACTTTTTTGTCTGTGACTTGCTCTTAGGACTGCTTCCTCTTTTACCCACTCCATTTTGTTTTCTATTTTGAGAAATTTGCTTGGCCTGGTGCTTTTGTTCTATCTGAGAGATAGACAAATTATCTAGGCTGCACATTTCACGTTTTTTTTCATTAGTTAAATTGTTTTTTGAGTGATATTAAATACATCGTGAAATGCTTGGGCTTTGTCTTTTCTAAAAAAATATTTCAAGCCTGTATAAACTGAAGCAATGATGGTGATCCCCTGCTGGGTGAGGAAAGTAAACCTATATATTTTTGTCTGTTACTTGCTGATAGAGCTGTTTCTGTTTTACCTGATCCATTTTGTTTTCTCTTTTAAGATATTTGCTTGGACTGGTGTTTTTGTTCTATGTGAGAGATAGACACTTACATTATCTAGGCTGCACATTTCATTTTTTCATTGGTTAAATTGTTTCTTGACTGCACTTCTTAAACTGTATTTTAGCTAACTGCTGCATTATTTCTGTTTTTTACTGTTTGTGACTGCATCATTTTCTGCCCTTGATTTCAATTGTACTGTTAGTCCAGATAGCATAGTCTAGATTCAGATCTGCTGAATCTTGCCTGTTATCGATACAATTGAGCACTAAACCACTCATCGTGCATTAAGAATGGCTCCCCTGCACCCTTGTGACAGAAGAGTATAGATCCAGGTTTGTCTGAGCTGGGGATTGCTGAAGGAAGGTTCATTGTGTACTTTCCTATTGGGAGCTTAGTTTAAAAGTGTTTATTTTCACCTGTATTTAAGCCTTGCATTTGAGAGTTACTGTGTACCATGCAGTGGAGGTTAGCAGTGCCCTGAGCAGATGCAAATGCCTTGAAACACAATTTTTCTCTAGACATCTGTCAATGGAACCCTCCCAAGCTTCCCTGCTGCACTACTGGCAACTCACCTGCACACTGAGCAGCGTTGCCACACTTATCATCACTAGCCTTCAATAGAACAAGCTCCTTTGTTAGTCCTATTGCAAAAAAAATTAGTCTAACTAGCCAACTCCCTTCTCTAATTGTACAAAAGGTTAAAAAAATGCTATAATAGATGGGGAGTTTCCCATCATTTCTCCAGCTAGCCTGATTGACATGGGCATCCTGAGGCAATGTAGCAATTGTCTCATGTATACTGATAATCACTTACCCCTAATATAAACAAATACCCTATGTGAGAGATGTAATTGCACTATGAAATTGTAGTCAATTCTCTCATGTGACAACAAACCGGACATCAAACAGGTTGCTAGCACATAGACGTCACCTCTCACATAAATAAGGTCACAGCATATAAACCTACATACTCAGAAGTACTCCTAGAAGCCTACCAAAAGATCAGAGACATCCCCAAATGTAAACCACTTTCATCTACTGCTTGCAAATGGTAACCACTATACATAATAACAAATATACCAGTGTCTCAACAAATAAGTCCCTAAGGCAAAACACCGCAAAACCTAATGTCTTAGTCATAGACAACTCCGTAGTGAGACACACAGATGTCCCCCTCATCAGGCTGGACAAAAAGAAGGTCACGGTCAGCTGCCTGTCAGGTGCCGGGATGCATCAAATCCCACATGCACTCAAGTCACTCAACAACAACTACTGTTATGACTCCATGTTGGAGTAAATGACTATCCCTCCATCAACTGTGAGACATACATTATCACAAACATGCTCGCTCAGAGGTGCGTGGACTTTCTCAACACTAATGCTCTGGAACAGATAGTCTACACTCCCACCAGGGGCTCAAATGTCCTAGACATACTACTCACCAACATGGAGCGTGGCCACTGCACTCCCTCCCGTGTGATTCCCTCCCTGTTAAGGTTGGACCATACATCAGTCTCACTCAAAGTAACTATTGGACATGACAGACCCACAGGAGCAAAAAAAGTAAAAAACGTTTCCAAAGCAAACTACAACTACTAAGAGATGGTGTAAAAAAGTTTTGTATCCCCCACAATCACAGACAACATAGGAGGTGTGTGCAAATGCCCTGTATAAACACTTAAACAACTGTATAAACTCGGCCATACCTGACCAGATCAAAACCAGGTCCTCAAGAGAAAACAAGCCACCCTGGTGGACCTAAAGTATAAACATATTATATAACAAGAGGAAGAAACTGATATCTAAGAACAAGAGGGAACTGACTTAGCACAGGAAAAATTCCCTTGGCAGTTTGAACAAGCAAATCAGACATTTTGTAAAGTTCTCTAAAGCAAGCGATGAAACTAAAATAGTATACCTAGCCAAGGATAATCATAAGGCATTTTTAACTACATCCAGAATCTAAATGTGAATGCCCAGCTATGTGCCGGACTGGTAGTGGATGGCACCACTCATACTATAATGGAGGAAATTTCCAACCTGCTAGCTGACAGATTTGGTGCAAACTTCAACCCCATGCCCCACCAGCCATACCCCAAAGCATACCTGACACCAGTCATATCTCTAGAGATGAGGGTCATATCTGCATTCTCCAAGGCTAAAAACATTGCCTCAGTGGGACCAGATAACATCTCAGGTTGCTTACTGAGCAATCTAAAACAGGACCTAACAGACTCACTTGACATTCTCTTTAACCATAGCCTGAGAACTGGCTATGTTCCAGCAGAATGGAGAACAGCAACAATAATCCCCTTGCACAAAGGAAGACCATCAACCAACTGTCAAAGGAAAAATATACTTTAAAAATTATCAAAACACGGTAGGTTCAGGTTAAGGCACTTTAATCTTGCAGCAAGGAGACAAAAACATGCTAATACAGAGTTTGTCTAACTAGAAACAGGAAATGCTTACATTTTTATACACTTTCTAATAAGACATTGCCTACCAAGCTGACGTAGTGAATAACAAGTTTTGTCATCATCATTTAGTAATAATTGCTTTCATAATATTCTGCTGATTTATCAATTTTTTTGTGAGAAACTTCCTAAGGAAAACAATGTGGCCTTGGCTACCACCGGTTAGATAAATGCAATGTTAGCATTCAAGGTACTATGGCTAATTCAAGCACAAAGCAAGTAGTTCATTTCTCTAACAATCCTTTGTCTATATTATCTCTAAACTTCTGCAGCTGCACATGTTCTCATACTTCGAACAGAGCTGATTGTTTAAAATCATTACATTTACAGGATATAGCATTGTTCATTCATTCTCTCCTGACCTAGCAAATAACCACCTGCTTCTCAAGTACATTTCCAAAAGGCATAAACATGAATATTGCTGTGCTAGCAATTACTAGGTCAGAGGGCATCTTGCAAGTTTCAGAAAGCACACTGCAGTTTCAAAAGCATCTTTTCAGTCTCATATGAAACTCAATTTATATATAAAACAGTGCATATAAAATAGAATGAAAAACGTGTTAACTTATTTAGCTTATAATTAGCATTAAGCATACACACATTAATACATATTTTTCTGACATTTCCCCCCTGTTAATGCTTTTTAATTCTATTTTCAAAAGAATAAAAAGTTTGCCTCTTTTCCTAACCTCTTCCATTCAGGATTTGCAGTTAAAAAAGTCATTTAGTTTAAACTTATGAAAGTGTTTCACATTCTAACAATTCTTCAAATTCAGTACTTTGATACATAGTCTCAGAAACTGATATAGCTATAAATTCTTTGATTATTTTTTCATGCAGGGGATACCACAACAAATACAAGCTCCTATTAGAAGCAATCCCACACAAATGGCAATCAAGATGTTCATTAGGATGGAACCCCACCCCCCAAACAAATTCTGGAAAAGGTCCATCAGAGGGTTTGGGCCTGGCTTGGTCATGGCCGACACTTGCTGTATCACCTCAAGGTGGTCATTTATCTCATGTTGATGATCTGGTATATATGCACAGCACTCTTCTTTGATTAAAGCGCACATACCACCCCTCACCGCTAGGGTGAAGTCAAGAGCCATTCGGTTCTGGAGCACTACAGTCCTCATAGCATTCAGTTCATCAGTTATCAGTTCAAGAGCAGAAAAAGTTGCATTACTCATTACTTCGAGAAGTTTGGACAGTTTTCGCAGCTCCCAAATCGATTTCACTGCACCATATGCAGGTAATATGCCTGCCCACGATATAACAGCATCACTCAAGTCCATGTATGTCAATTTGGTACCCACAGTATGATGGTCTTTCCAGCCCGCCTCAATCTGTCCCACTGGATTTTCAGGCTTTTTGACAGCTTTCTTGGTCACATCTCAGGTATTTCGAATATTACCCTGAGGCAAAACTGCAGTGTGTCGTATGGCCGGGACTAGGTACCCCAAAAAACAACTGCTGGACCAATTCTCAGGTAACCATTTATATGCTTTTTTACCACATACAAAATAACAATCCTCTACCTTAGTAGTTACTTTGTTATGAAATGGCTGCCCTGCATGAAACATTTTCCTATCTATGACAGATAATTGTTTAAAAAGTACAGGATTACGTTGCACTTGGTCAATAGTCTTATGCATGGACTCAAGGAATGAGTCATAATTTGAACTACAAGTTCCACCCATTTTGTTTGCTTTGGTATAACATTTATAATGTACAGTCACATTACACTTGCTCCAACCCACTTGAATTGTGTCATTCTTATAAAAACATACGATTCCCTTTTGTGTCACAGGCAAATACAGTGCTACCTTATCATATGCTTTAATAGCTACTGTGTCATAAACCAAATTTTCCCAGGTCTCATTTACCCCTAGGGGGACTGCAGTCATTAATAACCCCCCGTATGCTGTTGGTATGGCTGTGCAAATCCAGCAGTTCGAAACATTGAAAGTCTCAGCATACACACGTGTAATTGCCTGATAAGTGTTAAAGTTTGGGTGCCAGTCTATGTTCAGCTCATCACTTTTAATCAGTTCAACTTTTGTGGCAGGAAAAAGGAAAGGCCACAACAAAAAGAACAATGTTATCAGTATAGCTACCAGAATAATCATGCAAGTTTTCTGAGGTTGTTCAGTGTCTCTGTTTGTTCTATACCTGGTCATTTTGTTCTCGTTGTACAACAGTAACAAGGTTTTTGTCCAGTTCAAAGTTCTTAACTAGTTTACAGTGTGTCAAATGAATCCAGGACACTCGCTCCGCGATCTTGACTGCAGTGGGTGTCGACAATAGTACCTGGTATGGCCCTTCCCACTTCGGAGAACTCCAGTTTTTTCTCTTCACTATCTTCACCCAGACCCAGGTGCCTGGGGCTACTGCTGCTTCCGATGGTTTCGTTTGCTCTTTATCTGAAACAGAATTTAACTGCAAAAGTTTGTTATTCAAAAATCACCTCATATACCCTGCAAGTGAACTGTCAGCCTCCTGCTCTGCAGACATGAGAGGTTTCCATTGAGGTGTATAATATGCCCTCCCAAACAGAACTTCAAAAGGAGTTAACCCTTTTGCATTCGGAACAGTTCTCATGCTCAGCAGTGCCAGAGGTAAACAGTGCACCCAGTTCTTTTGTGTCTCACTAATCAATTTTCTAAGTTTATTCTTCAACACCCCATTATGCCTCTCTACTAATCCTGCAAATTGGGAGTGGTATGCACAATGGTTTTTCAGCGATATCCCGAAATAGCGACTAAGTTGTTGTATAGTTTGATTTACAAAGTGTGTGCCATTGTCACTATAAATCTTTTCCGGTATGCCAAATCTAGGAATAATTTCTTTAACAAGGACTTTTGCAACAGTAGCTGCATCTGGATTTTTAGTTGGAAAAGCTTCCACCCATTTGGAAAACATATCTATAATGACAAGGCAGTACTTCTTATTTTTGCATTTGTTCAGTTCTATAAAATCCATACAAATAGTATGAAACGGATACGGTGGTATAGGGAAACTCCCTTGCTTAGGTTTCAATGCCCTTGTGCATGATGCTTGTTACAAACATGGCATGCTGCACAAACATTTTTTGTAATTAGTAAATCCATACGTAAACACTCGATTCACTAACTGTACCATCCCCCCTGTTGAGACATGGCTCTGCCCATGGCTCAACAAAGCTGCATATCTAAACAAGTTAGATGGTAAGATTGGTTTCTTTTCTTTGGAGATGTACAGTCCCTTCTCAAGGATTGCTCCTCGTTTTATCCACTTTTGTTTTTCTACATTTGTAGTAAGTGTCTGCATTGTTTTTAACATTTCTAAGTCTCGAATCTCAGATGGTTGTAATTCCTCACTCAAAAGAAAAACTTCTGAAGCTGAAGCTGCTTGTTTTGCAGCTGTATCAGCCCTTGCATTGCCTTTCAAAATTCTATCCTGTTGCTTGGTATGAGCTACGTATTTGCAAATAGCTACTTTTTGAGGTAACTGAATAGAGTCTAACAAATCTAAAATAAATTGCACATGGTTAATTGGTTTACCAGTAGATGTTATCATTCCTCTATTCTTCCACTGTTGCGCAAAAACATGTACAGTAGAAAAAGCATACTGACTGTCAGTAAAAATGTTCACTTTCTTACCTTTTGCTAAGATACATGCCCCCGTCAAGGCAATCAATTCTGCTGCTTGTGCAGATAAGTTGTGTGGTAAAGACTTTGCTTCTAAAATCTCGGTATCAGAAACTACTGCATACCCCACTAGATTCTGTCCTGTAGGACCCCTCCTGCATGAGCCGTCCACATAGTATGTCACCTCGGCATCATCCAAGGGAACATCTGTAAGGTCTTTTCTAGGTAGTGTCTTTTGCTCAATCTCCTGCAGGCAGCAGTGTGATTTGCCATCTGCAGGGGTTGGGAGCAAGGATGACGGATTCAAAGTTGTGCATCGTTTAATTGTCATATGAGGTTGGCTCAACAGTATAGTCATACAGGAAAGATGTCTAGCAGGAGAAAGATATGCTACTTTTTCTTGCAGTAAAATAATCGCGACTGCATGAGGCACTCTCAATGTGAGAGGGTGGAACAATACTACTGAGGCTGAAGCCTGCACTGCCATTGCAGCTGTGACTACTGCTTGTACACAGTGGGGCAAGGATCGTGCCACTGGGTCTAGCTGTGATGAATAGTAAGCTATGGGGCGTTGTTTGTTCCCATGCTTTTGTGTTAACACTGATGTCATATAACCTTGCTTACAGTCTACAGTTTGGAAAAATTGCTTATGATAGTTTGGTAATCCTAAAACTAAGGAAGAAGCTATCAGTTGTTTCAGTTTGCAGAAAGCTGATTCTGCTTCTTGTGTCCACTGTAATAAATCCTGTGCTGCCATCGGCTTTTTGAATATCAAATTAGTCAGCGGAGCAGACTCCAAAGCATAGTTTGGTATCCAACTCTGACAGAAATTAGTAGTTCCCAGGAAGGACATCATTTCCTTCTTGGTAGTTGGTCTAGGTGCTTGTAATATTGCTGTTTTTCTGTCTTCATCTAATATTCTGCCTTCTTTGGATATTGCATATCCCAGGTATTTAACCTCTTTTTTCCAAAGTTGCAGTTTGTTTTTGTTCACCTTGTGTCCATGAGTAGCTAAAAATTGTAATAATGCTATGGTATCCTCTCTGCATTCTTGCTGGGTGGGGGCTGCCAACAGAATGTCGTCTACATAAAGTAAAATCTGACTACCTTTCGGTGGGATAAATCCCGCCAGGTTACTTGCCATTTCTTGTGCGAATATTGTTGGACTTTCACAATATCCCTGTGGTAGTCTCGTATATGTATACCGTTTCCCCTGAAATGTAAATGCAAACCAATGTTGGCTGTCTGGGTGTATCGGTATTGAGAAAAATGCATTGCTAATATCTACCACAGAAAAATACTTCTGTTGAGGTTTCAAATCATTCAATAAAGTGTGTGGATCTGGCACCGTTGGTGCCCTGGGTATAACTGCATCATTTATAGCTTGTAAATCTTGGACCATACGCCATTCCCCGTTTGCTTTCCTAACAGGAAATAAGGGTGTATTACACGGTGAATCAGGAGATTCTATTAAGGCTCCTTCCTTAAGTAAAGCTGCTATTATAGGTTTGATTCCTATTTCTGCATCCTTCCTTAAGGGATACTGTCTCTTTTGAGGTCTAAATGCTGATTTTGGCGTAATAGTCACTGGTCCTGCTGTACGAATAAGTCCTACATATGATTTCCCTGTTGACCAGAGAGTCTCTGGTATGTCTCGTAAGGCTTTTTCCTCTTCCTCTAGTAAGAGTGCTACTCAGCTGTCCTCACTTACCTGTGAGTGCACAGCTGGGTGTATCTGTGTTATCCAATTCAATTTCTGCTTTTGTACCCCTTGTTCAGAGAGTTCTCACTCTGTCTGTTTTTCCCACCTTGTGACTTTTTCTCCTAGGTCTGCCCACTTCAAATTTCTATCTTTAGTTAAGCTTACATGTGGTAATCGATTAGATTTGTAAAGTGCTAGAAATTCCTGGGGCAATGAACAGCTTGCTACACTGTTTCCTTCTGCGTCCCAGTACAAATTTCATAATACCAACCTATTAGCATGGTTTCTAAACAGTTCTTGCTCATATTCTTTATCAGGTCCTGGTCTGTTACAGTAATATAGAGTGCAATGCAACAAATGCTGTTTATCAGTGTCAAGGGAGGGGGATTTACTGATGGCTATGTTCATCAGTTCTTCGGTTACTGCCCCTGGACCAGTCGTAACTAAGTCCTGGCTGTACCAATAAAATGTTTCACCCTCCGGTCGCACTACAAAAGTATCCATTTGTCACTGTGCTTCCATACCCTGCATAGTTGGAACTACGGCTATGCCAAATATCTGCATTAAGTCTCTGCCCAAGAGATTCACTGGGCATTTTGCAGAAACAACAATTTTGCTTTTCTGGGTCATTCCTGAAACAGGGTCAGTTATCACTATGTTGTGGGAGAGTGGCTCCCGATACAGCTGTCCATTAGCTGCTTTCACTAATATGTAGTCTAGTGATTCTGAATTTTCTGGTAGTTTGGAAGGATGTATCAGGGTCCATGAAGCCCCTGAGTCACATAGAAATTTGACTTCCCTCCCCTCTACCAGAAGTGTAACTTCCAGTTTTGTGTCTGCTAAGTAGAGCTCTAAGCTCAATAAGGCTAAGTCCAAAATTTCATTTTCTTCATTATCTATGAATTCATGTACATCCTCTATTTCTTCTGTCACATCCTCTACTCTTGCTATCACATTTGCATTTGTCTTTTCTTGTTTATTCCTATCCAGTGATTCTTGACTATCCTATAGTCATTCCTCACCCTCCTTATCTTCCGTGGTTACCTTCTTATTTAGCCTGCAATCCCTTGCCAAATGTCCCTTTTTCCCGCATTTGAAACATTCACCCCTTTTTTTTCTCTCTTCAATGTCTTCTGATCGTTTATCAGATTGTTTGTTTCCCTGGGTATTTTTCTTACCCTTCTTCCCAGTTTGTACTACAAAGACTTCTGACCCTTCTTCTACTGCAAATACTTGAGTTTTCTTTTTGCTATTAAAATGCCTCTCGGCATGTCTTGCATATTCAAGTAATGACTGTAATCTACTTGTACGATGATCTACCATGTGCTTTGTAATAAAGCTGCTAATGGGCGCAATACTGCCTTTTAAGAATGCATTCCTTAGCTGTTGCTCATATGGGGAATCATGTGTTTGATCTTCAGGTACCTGCATTCCACAATGGTTATTAAAACACTCTAATAATCTGGCATAATATCTATCAACAGTTTCACCTTTTTGTTGTATGCACTGATTAATGCAAGTCCAATCAGCCCTAGGCTTCCATTTCTCAGAGATTCGGTCTGTCAGACCTTTCACTCTGTTGTCCAGTTCTGCGTTACTATGTGGGAGTGGCCTAAGCTCTGCATCACGGGGATTCCAGTTGCCACTGATCATGTGCCAATCTGGACCTACAGTTTGTCTAACTACTTTCTCTATTTCTTCTCCATTCAAATGGTAACTTAACCTCATGCCCTGTAAGTCTTCTAAGAATTTTCTAAAATTAACTTTTGGATAGGGAATTCCCTCTGTGGCTTTCCGGATGTCTTCCGGTGTCCACGGTCTATATACTAGAAGAGTCGGATCCTGTCCTGCCTGTGGATTTGGTACTTCTATGAGTGGACATATTTCTTCCTCACTCATAGCTTGTGAATTTCTATTTATTTCATATAATTCAATATCCCCTCTTAAGTTGCGTGTTCGAGACCTGGTCTCGATAGGATCCCTGACAAACGGTTTTGATTTTGCAGGAACAGCTGGATATAGCTGAGGTGGATCAGCTTGTCCACTCGCTTCATATTCCGGTAAAGGATGTGGAGGGGGCGGAGGAGGGGCTGTCGCTATTACCAAGTTATTGTCTTCTTTATCTAAGAACATTGCTTTTGAATTTTTAATCTTTTGTTCCCTGCGATTTGCTTCCTCAAGCCACCTGTGTGTCTGAGGGACTCCTAATTGTCGTTGCTTCTTTAGCTGACCTTTAGCGTCTGTTTTAAGTTGTCTAACAAGTTTAATAAGTAAAGATTTATCTAAATTACCATCAAATTTGTATTTATCAACCCATTTTGTATAATACTTAACATTATCGGCACTCTGTAATTGCATGTATTTCACGTCTTCGGTTAGGGGCGGGTCTCGGGAACTTTTCGTGCACTGATTTCCCATGTTGCCTTAACTAAGTTAAAAATTGTTACGTAACCCTTTTTATCACGTGGTACCACGATTTCACACTTTTTCACAGTTTATCTAGAATAACTGTCTACCTATTCTGTTTCCCTGATCTATGACAAGACAGCAATCTTTTTTATCCCTGATCTGCACATGCAAATCTCCCTGACAAAACAGTACTGTAACAAGTCCCTGATCTAAAACAGAAAAAAGGTAAATTCTTCCTTACCTGACCCTCCGTGAGTTGATCCACTGGAACGCTGACTCATCCTCCAATCCCAGATCAGAAACAGTGGCTGGCCTCTTTTGAACGACAATTCAGTCGGAGGTCTTTCAAAACAGAAGAGCCGATGTGGCCACTTCTCCATACGGGTACATGCCACCGGGTCCAATTCTGACCTGGGCCTAGAGTGAGAGGTACTTTCCAGTCCGAAGGACCAAACTGTCAAAGGAAAAATATACTTTAAAAATGATCAAAACACGGTAGGTTCAGGTTAAGGCACTTTAATCTTGCAGCAAGGAGACAAAAATGTGCTAATACAGAGTTTATCTAACTAGAAACAGGAAATGCTTAAATTTTTATACACTTTCTAATAAGACATTGCCTACCAAGCTGACATAGTGAATCACAAGTTTTGTCATCATCATTTAGTAATAATTGCTTTCATAATATTCTGCTGATTTATCAATTTTTTGTGAGAAACTTCCTAAGGAAAACAATGTGGCCTTGGCTACCACCGGTTAGATATATGCAATGTTAGCATTCAAGGTACTATCGCTAATTCAAGCACAAAGCAAGTAGTTCATTTCTCTAACAATCCTTTGTCTATATTATCTCTAAACTTCTGCAGCTGCACATGTTCTCATACTTCGAACAGAGCTGATTGTTTAAAATCATTACATTTACAGGATATAGCATTGTTCATTCATTCTCTCCTGACCTAGCAGATAACCACCTGCTTCTCAAGTACATTTCCAAAAGGCATAAACATGAATATTGCTGTGCTAGCAATTACTAGGTCAGAGGGCATCTTGCAGGTTTCAGAAAGCACACTGCAGTTTCAAAAGCATCTTTTCAGTCTCATATGAAACTCAATTATATATAAAACAGTGAATATAAAATAGAATGAAAACATCTTAACTTATTTAGCTTCTAATTAGCATTAAGCATACACACATTAATACATATTTTTCTGACACCAACCCTGGGAACTGTAGACCCATAAGTCTAACCAGCCTCATCTGCAAGGCCATGGAAAAATCATCGTGGACCTTATCAACAAGGACATAGGTGACCTTCAAACTCTAGACCCAACCCAGTTTGGCTTATCAAACCTAGTAGAATTCTTTGAGAAAGCCACCAAAGTCCTGGATGAAGATAAGACAGTGCATACTGCCTATCTTGACCTAGCCAAGTCTTTTGATACAATCCCTCACTCAGATAACATTGAGAAATTCTCCCAGCTGGGGATCAACCCTTACATCATTAGATGGGTTGTCAACTGGCTCACTGACAGAACACATACTGTCAAACTTGGTGACTCCAACTCTGTTAGCAGACCTGTCACCAGTGGCATACCACAAAGATCTGTGCTGGTCCCTTTACTGTTTGGAATCTATTTCTCAGATGTCCAGGCTAAAGTAGATGGCCTTTGGCTTACCAAGTTTGGTGATGATTGCAAACTGGGTGCAATCATTAAGTGCCCTAGTGATGTTAACATATTACAGGAGGGGCTAAAACAGACAAATGACTGATGCCAAAGCCAAGGTCTAAAACTAAATGCAAAAAAAGTGCATCCTTATCCCCTTTGGCAAAGTGGAATTCCCTGTTAATTACAATATTGACAGCACCTGCCTAAGTTCAAACCCAGTGGTGCAATATCTGGGAACACAGGTTGATAGCAATGTGAACTTCGACCACCAATTTTCCACAGTAGTAAGGACAGCCTTCTACATTAAACATCTCATAAGTAAGGGCATCACATCCAGGTCTAACAATGTTATAACTCCACTGTACTCAACCCTCATCAGACCATTAATAGAGCACAGTGCTCCCTTTTGCATGTACCTCACCAGACACCTGCAGCAGCTGGAGAGACCACAGAGGTTTCTCACCAGAAAATACAAACCTCCAAACCATACCAACTAGGATAGACTGAAAGCCCTGTCACTGTACTGTGCATCTTATAGGCTGCAGAGAGGCAACTTGTGCCTGGCCTACAGGGCAGTCTATGACCCTGCTCTAATGGACGTGCTGCACATCCACAAGTCAAATGGCACATGAGACACTCACTCTAGGGATCTTAACCTAGCCTGTGACATTAACAGAACATGCTGGAGAGATAGATATATCTCCCAGAGACTGTCACTACTCTGGAATAAACTTCCAGTTCACATGAAGGACAGCTCCTCACTGACCCTATTCAAGTGCAACCTAAACAAATGAATGACAGACTGCAAATTCACTCCAGGGGCGGCACCCATGTCCATCATGGATAAGGTTAGTTGGTGTTGATCATAGATTCGCTCTGTGAATTATGCCCATCTAACTAAGGAAAACTGGGGTGACTCAGGATTAATGTGGCTAGGCTTGTAAGGGCTCTAGGGTCACTAGCCTAGTATCCTCCTATGAATCTATGAACCTATGAGTAACTCTGTGGGAGAAGTAATCACTCCTAAGAGCATTAATTACTTCACCATTGATCAAGTATATACATGTGGGAGGAAAATTAAACTTTCAGACCTGAATTCTGTTTGATGGTTCTGTCAGCACAGCAGTCCTCAAGCTGCTGTATTGTAAATGGCAGCATGTGAACTGAAGGAGTGGCAACCCAACCATGATCATAAGAAGTCTAGAAGCACATTTCAGGGTGATCAACTGAAGCAGCAAAGTAGCAATGTTGCACTACTCTTTTCTTCGCACAGCGCTCAGGAGGCATTTTCTTTTATCATTCCAGACCTGCATTCTGTCAACTTCTCTGAAATATCTTGTTAAAGAGAGGGATGGCCTCTGTTGTTGCAAAAATTAAGGTGTTCTTATGAAAAGGTGTTGCAAAAATGATCTAGAGTTAAAGACAGATATGGCAATTAAACTTACCTTTGGGCAATCAACATCTGTCTTAGACAGTTGTTCAGGAAGAGTTTGGCAAAAAAAAATAATTGGGGGAACAAAGGCTGAAAATCTGTTGTAGCTCACTTACAGAACTTAGAGAGACTTTTGACAGCTGTATGCATTACGATTTTTCTGCCAAATAATCATTTGTAATGCAAAATGAAAAAAATAACTATAGAAGTATTAAAAAATAAAAAAATAAATATATATATATATATATATATATATATATATATATATATATATATATATATATATATATATATATACATGGGACTTCTGACTGTGGTAACATTGCATTCTGCAGCTTATATACTCATGCAATGAAATCACATGGCAAATCATCTGATAAATAGCACTCAGTGTATCTATGACAATCTTTTCAGGTATATTTTGAAATTTCCCATTTCCTAATTATACTGGATTTCTACAAACATTCAGCTTTAACTGCCAAGCATACTCATTCCAATCTAAAATGTCTTCAGAGAAATCTTTGCCATGTATTGTACAATAGTTTCTGAAACAACTCGTGTTAATAGTGCATTAAAGCATACTGAAGTATTTACACAAGGCATTCTTATAATTTCCTGTACTCATAGCATATGGACATTCACAGATGCACAGTTGGAATTTCCTTAATGTCTTAGCTATATAAAATGCCAAGATTTATTACAAAAGGCTACATAAACAATATAAGTTGTACCACAAACAAAACTGTAATACAAAACTGTTTCTAAGGACGATGATACCCTTTCCGACTAGTAAATACTGATATTGATGACAAGATCCACATTCCTTAATGCCAGTAGCTTTCATTTTTGGGAATATAAGGAACTGAAGTAGTTTACTTCATTTGGTCTTCAACCTATGGGAATATGGATCCATATTGGATCTGAGCTGGCAAAAATTGCTAGCATCAGCTCCAAGCTCCAGACTCCTCCCCTTACCATAATACACCTCCACTGCCTTCCATCCCCAGATCTCGTCATTTGCTTCAATTTGTAAAACATCGTGTCTCTAGAGCTCCAACTAGCAGGGTAATTCTGATTGTAAGTTTTTCTAAATTTTCTGTTACTTTTAGCCATTTCAGGTTAGTATAGGTACCTAGTCCCCCCATTGCTTTGAGGTCGAGTGTAGGTTTGTGTTTGTAGTTGTAGTTAGTTTAGAGTAATTTGTCTGTGGTGCCCTTCCCCCCTCTTAGGCAGTCTAGTGTGGTGAGTGGGTATGTTATTAATCTAAAGAAAGAAAGTTTTTGGTCTGTCTCTTTTTTTAAGGCTTCTTGTTTGATAGTATGGCTGAAAAGCTTATCTTTAAACACTGCACAGAGTGTGGCCATAAGCTCTCCCCAGCAGATGACCGCACCCTGTGTGTGTTGTGCTTAGGTGTGGCCCACCTTAATGTGGAGTGCTCCATTTGTGCGGGGTTCAATCCCCTAGCTTTGAAGAATAGAAAGGCCAAGTTGGCCCTCAAAGGTCTTCTACCTGCCACTGATCCTCCTTCCTCGTCTTCAGCTTCAGTCACAGCGGCTGCTGTGGCTGCCTCTCCCTATTCTCTCTCTCTGGCTTCCCCTCCCTCCCAGGCTGGGACTCAAACTCCTGCATGTAAGCCTGTGGTAGCAGAGCAGAGGAGAGGTAGAGAGCAGGAGAGAGAGTTGAAGATGAAGGAAAAGAGAAAGAGGTCCCCGGCCCTCTCGTCCCCGAGCAAGTCTGCACGGATCCATGACTCCCTTCAGCTCCAGTCTCCGAGGTTCTCCTCTGAGCCGGAGGAGGCACATTCGGTCTCCCAGGCCTCTGTTCCCCAACTGGCCAGGTTGGAGTCCATGGCTTCGTCTCGGTCAACCTGTTCTTTATCGGACATAGATCTGGATATGATGATGAGGTGCTTTATTCATACACAGATCCAGATGGGGGTCTTGCCAACCCCCCCCCCCTCCTTCAGGAGAGGGGAGCTCGCTTCCCTTTTTTCAGCCCATTTCTCCTTCCCCGATCTGACCTTCAGTTTCGGAGTTCTCAGATCCGAGGTTGGCCTTGGTCAGGGGGTTGGCGCCGATGGTCTTTGCATCCTCGACACTGACAGCTGCTTGGAGCATCTCGGATCCAACCAGTTCAGATCTGAGCTGCTCTCGGAGCCCTAGCCTGGGTGTCAGATCCGAGGGAGTGGAACCTTTTCCATCGACTCCGACGTTGTCGGGCCAGGTTCCCTCCCTCGGAGCTCTGTTCACTTCGGGTCCAGCTCCAATTCTCACATCGGATCGAGGGAGACCGGCCTCCTTATTAGTTTCCCAGGAGGTCCACTCTCCTTCGGCATTTGATGTGTAGAATGGGTCCTCTTCATCAGATCAAGGCCCCTAACTGCCCCATTGGACTCCGCCCAGACCCCCTTGGCTCTGTCTATGGTCCCCATTGTCTTACCAGAGGGAAAACCTGTGCCCAAATAGCCCTAGACGGTTCCCCAAAGGAACAGATGGCTTGCGAGTGCTCCCCGGAGAGTCCCACAGGTGATGTGCCTCGCAAGCATACGTGCAAGAGGAGGCACTTGGGCTCCTCCGAGTCCCTAACTGAGGACACAGATTTAGATGATGGGGAGGGCTCCCCAAGATCACCTCCCGATGATGTCTCCTTTGGAGACATCATGGAGATCCTGCACCAGCAGGGAGGTTGGTCTGCCCCCAAGATCTCCTCTGATGAGTCTGTGTGTTTGGAGGCTTTTGGCATGGGCCCATCTATGTCTTGGGTGTCTCCTCCCATGGATCCTTTAGTGGATTTGATCACCTCACGGGTGTGGAAGGAACCAGGTACTGTGGAGCTGATCCCCAAGTGCCCCGATAAGGTTCTGAGTCCCCCTATTGACAGACCTTCCTGGAACAATGGCTCCCCAGTGGACACCATGGTGGTAGCAGCAGTCACGAAGAAGGAACTATCTCAGGAAAGTTCCTCGGTCCACCCTCCTGACCGAGAGTCACGGATGATGGACTGCCTAGGGAAGCGGGTGTATGCTTCAGCTATCTTTTCAATAAGGGCACTGAACTACTTGGCCCATGTCACGAGACTCCAACACAACCTAGTGAAGGAGCTGGAGGAGTCTCCACCCAAGTCCTTGTCGCAGGAGGATAAGGCTTCATTCTCAGCAAAAATGGCCACTCTGAGAGCAGTATCAAATACGTCCATGCGACTCCTCTCCCATGCTACGGAAGAAGTGGCTAGGGCCACTCAGTTAGGTGTGTCCATAAGGTGTAATGCCTGGCTCAGGTTGTGCCAATTCATTGAACCCTTTAAGGCGTCCTTTGCCAATGCCCCTTATGATGGCTCGACTTTTTTTGGTAAGACTGTCAAGGAGACACTAGTCCCGAGTGAAAAGGATGGGAAGACACTGTCTGCCATTGGGAAGGTCCTTTTCCCAGAACCAGAGAGGGAAAAAGAAGATGTGGTTCTGGAAGTCTCAGTATTCCTGTGACACTCAGGGCTCTTCTTCCCCTAGAGGCAGAGGGGGACAGAATGGATGCCGGCCCAGAGGCTGAGGGGGTCTGGGAAACTTTGGGTCTCAAGAACCATTCTTGGACAGACCTGGGCAGCAACCCTGAGGGGTTGCCTGGCTGCTGTACTCTGGAGGCAGTCAGGGGATGATTGTCCTTGCACCCAGTGGCATGGGAGTCCATAACAATGGACCGCTGGGTGCTTCAAATCATATTCAGAGGATATTCTATCCCCTTCATGTGTTCCCCCATACCTCCCAAACACCTCCTGGAAGTTCCACCCATCCAAAGGGAGGTAGCAGCACAGTAAATTTCCAAGCTGCTAGGAAAATGAGTCATCAAAGCCGTCCCCCAGGATGATCAGTCCAGATTGGGCTCTTACTCCAGGTTCTTTTTGGTGCCAAAGAAGATAGGGGACTTATGGCCCATCCTGGACCTCTCTACCCTGAACCTGTCAGTTGCCAAAGAAAATTTCCGGATGGTCACACTGCAGTCCATCATGCCATGCCTGCAAGAGAGCAACTGGATGTGCTCGTTAGATCTCCAGGATGCTTACTATCACATAAAAATGCACAGAAGCTCCAAGAGGTTCCTCCGCTTCTGGCTAGGGGCCAATCATTATCAATTTTGAGCCCTACCCTTTGGTCTCACCACAGCCCCTAGGGTGTTTTACCAAAGTGATGGCAGTTGTAGCGGCTCACCTGAGGCCTCAGGGGATTCAGGTTTATCCGTACCTGGACAATTGGCTCCTCACTGCTCCCAAACCAGGGATTACTTTCTGACACTTGCCCTGAGTTTGAGTAACACAATCAACACAGACAAGTCTCTACTAGAGCCTGTACAGGTGATAGATAACATTGGTGCCAGAATAGACACACTACAATGCAAAGTGTTTCTGACCTCAGAGAGAGTCCAAAACCACAGGATGCATGTCTCCCTAATTTACCGTTCTCTCCTTCTGACAGCAGAATCAGTGTTGAGGGCCCTAGGCTAGATGGCGGTGACGATAACTCTCCTTCCATGTGCTCGGCTACACATGCGGATTCTTCAATGGACTCTAGTGGTACAGTGGTCCCTGTTGAATTTACCACTAACCTATCATCCCTCATATGGTGGATAAGCTCTCCAGACATTTTGGAGGGATGATCCTTTGTTCCAGCCCCAGTTCAAACCACAGATGCCTCCCAGCTTGGGTTGGGGGGGCATTGTTTGGGCAGGACAGTCCAAGGCCTGTGGTTCCCCTTAGAGACCAGCTTGCATATCAATGTCCTAGAGATGAGGGCAGTCCTTCTAGCATTGCAAGCCCTTCATGCCTTTCTTCCTCTGGGGACAATTTCCATTCAATCAGACAACATGTCAGTAGTCTGGTATATCAACAAACAGGGAGGGACCAGATATTATCCCCTTTGTCACAAGGCCATGAGAGTGTGGGAATGGGCGATTTCCACAGGGTCACTTTCTCATCACAATGCACATTCCGGGATGGTCCAAAATTCTAGCGGACAGGCTAAGTCAGACCATTCTAATACCTTACAAGTGGTCTCTGAATCTATCAGTAGCAGAACAGATCTTCAGCGAGTGGGGTCAACCTTGCTGTGATCTCTTTACATCTCCTTCCAATGCGAAATGCAGCAGGTTTTTTGCTCTGAACCCCCCACCGGGGGAGTCCCCCAGTGATGCTGTAGTTCATGCTTGGCCTCCCGGTCTTCTGTATGCTTACCTGCCAGTTCCTCTCATCCCAAGGTTTCTGCAGAAAGCTTGTCGACTGGGGAGCAAGGTGATCCTCATTGCCCCATTCTGGCCTCGCCAAGTATGGTTTCCCTACCTTTGGTCTCACCGTCTGGCTCCACCTTGGATCCTAGATCCCATTCAGGATCTGATTTCACACCCATCGGGGTTCTTCATCTGAGTCTGGACAGCCTGAAGCTCTCAGCTTGGCTGCTCCAGTTCCCATGATTGCTAGGACTCCCAGACTTTCCTCCTCAGTTAAGTCTATTTTGGTAGCTGCTCATAAGTCTTCTACCAGAAAGGTTTATCACAGCAAATGGAAATGTTTTTCTTTCTGGGCCTCTCAGAGGTGCTTAGATCCTTTTATGGCTCCTATTT
The DNA here is from genome assembly GCF_019279795.1 of Protopterus annectens. Classification (NCBI taxonomy): domain Eukaryota; kingdom Metazoa; phylum Chordata; order Ceratodontiformes; family Protopteridae; genus Protopterus; species Protopterus annectens. Next base: position 724,624,085 of record NC_056734.1, on the reverse strand, counting down.
CCACCCTTCTTGATTTTTTAGCTGATATTTTCCAGCATGGAGCTAGTTCTTCTACTGTCAAAGTTCAGTTGGCTGCCATTTCTCATTTTCATGTGGGTGAGAATTCTGCATCCTTGGCATTTTCTAGACTGTGTAAAGCCTTTATTAAAGGTACTTTTTTGCTACACCCAGGGTCAAAGATCCTGCCCCCCATGGGACCTTTCTATGGTTCTCCAAGCTCTGGTCGCTCCGCCTTTTGAACCTGCTGCAACTGCAGATCTAAAATTTCTATCGTGGAAAACAGCTTTTCTGGTGGTGATTACCTCTGCTAGAAGGGTTTCAGAACTACAGGCAATGTCCATAAAATTCCTGTACATGATTTTTCATAAAGATAGAGGTTCCCCTCGAATCAACCCATCTTTTCTTCCTAAGGTGGCGTCTCCAGTCAATATCAGTCAGACTATAAATTTTCCTGTGTTCTTTCCCAATTTTACCAACAGGATGGAATACAAACTACACATGTTGGACGTTCATAGACAGTTATGATTCTATTTACACAGGACAAAAAATTTTCATAAATCTGATCAATTGTTTGTTGTGTTCTATAGACCCTTTTTGGGCAAACCTATTTCCAAGGCCACTATAGCTAGATGGAGTTCTTCATGCATCCTGCAGGTCTGTAAGGACAAAGGCATGTCTCCTCCAGGTCAGGTTACATCTCATTCCAGTAGGTCCATGGCTATGTCTGCAGCTTTCTGGTATAGGGTGTCTTTGGATGACATTTGCTCTGCAGCTACTTGGTCCTCATCTCATACGTTTATTTCTCATTACAAATTGGATTTGACAACTAGAAGAAGAGCATCCTTTGGCTCTGCGGTGCTCCGGAATATCCTTCCATGAGGTCCTCCCAGGAGTTTAGTAGCTGGGGACGCTGTCCCACAGGTTGAAGACCAAATTAAGTAAACTACTTCAGATAAAAAAGTTATGTACTCACCATAACATTCCATCTGAGTAGTTGTACTTCATTTGTCTTCAACCGTCCCTCCCTCCTTCCCCGGACCTTGGTGCATGTTCAACCTACGGGCTGTAGTATAGGTCACAAGTATGTTATCAGATCGGGTTCTAAGTATAAGTTCTGCAAACTTGATCTGAGGATGGAAGGCAGTGGAGGTGTATTATGGGTAAGGAGAGGAGTCTGGAGCTCAGAGCTCATGCTAGTAATTTTTGCCGGCTTGGATCTGATATGGATCCATATTCCCACAGGTTGAAGACAAATGAAGTACAACTACTCAGATAGAACATTATAGTGAGTACATAACTTCTTTTTTTTTTTTTTTTTTAAATCACTCTTAAAGTTCTGCCCCACTTATGCACATATTTTGCATTATTACTGGTAGAAAACCCTCTGAAAATGTTCTAGTTAGATCTCAGTATTTGATGTATGTCATAACTGTCACAGGAAGGTGTAAATTTTCATGGACATAATCATATTGCTGTTGCTGCTTACTTTCTCACCTATATTTAAACATTCAACCCAGAAACCTACATTTAAACATTCAACCCACAAAGCCACAGGATTCTATTTCCCAGACCTGTATTCCTTGAAAGATCATAACTCTTTGCCAGCTATTACCTTCGGAAACCTTGCATACAATTTTTTCTTTTAAAATCTGTGTCTCCACTTTAGATATGTTAACCCTCTCAGTAATCTTTCTTAATCTTGCCAGCTAACCATTGATTGTATGTCATTAATCCAAGGAAAATGCTAGCCACTGAATGTTTTATAAATGCTTGTTACAACTCTACCATTATGTTTAGGCAATGTCAAAAAATTGCTTCATCTAAAAATTACCTGAATTAAGTACCACAAATGTACATTCAGACCATCAACTGCACCTTGACAAATAAAAAAAAAAGTCATCAATATAGCACCAAAAAGATTTTATGTTATACATATTGATTGATTTATAAATACATACCTCTTCCCAGGCAGCCATAAACAAATTTATATAGATAGGGCCCATCTGAGGCTCCCATAGCTATGTCTGTTTTATACTTAAAATATTTCCCTTCAAATAATACAAAATTGTAATATAAACTAATATCTAAAACTTTAATCAACAGTCTTACTTTAGCTGATGCAAAATTATTTTTTTGTAATAAGTAAGCCACCATTTCTAGCTCATCTTTTCTAGGTGTTATCGAATAAAGGGATTTAATGCCCATGGTCACCAAATCAGTTGCATCCCTATTTTCTATATAAAATCAAATTCATTTTTAATATTGTGATGTTATGAGGTAGTGCCATCTGTGCCAGGAAGAGTAGGGCAGTACATGTGTACATATGCCAGCATAGCTAGCTGGAGTTTTAGGTTCATAGTTTCATAGGTGTGTATGAGGCTAATGGCACTGGAGCCTTTACAAGCCTAGCCCAAAAAAATTGCCCAGGCACTGTACCACCCGATGTTCATTCACATGCTCCTATCCAGTATTGCAATTGGAATGATCCCCGGAGTGATCTTTCTGTCACTCATCCACTCGTCAAGATTTCTCTTGAAGAAGGCCAGCGAGGTGCTCTGCTTGATATGAATGGGAAGCTTATTCCAGAGTATAGGCTGTCTTTGAGAGATGAACGTGTCCCTCCAGCATATTCTGTTAATTGTGGTAATGAGGTTGTGATCTCTGGAGCATGTGGCGTGGTGGAATTGAGATTTATTTAGGTGTAGCATTTCAAGTAGGGCTGGGTCGGACATGGCTTTGTAAATCAAGCAGAGATCACCTCTAAGTAAACAATATGGCTTTGCAAATCAAGCAGAGATCACCTCTAAGTAAACAATAAGAGAGTGAGAACAGCTGACATTTCTTGAGTCTGTCCATGTAGGACGTGTTTAAGTCCTAGGATCCTTTTTGTGAGGTACTTCTGTGGCATCTCCAGCTGTTGTAGGTGTCTGGTCAGGTACATGCCAAACAGGGCATTATATTCGATGACTGGTCTAATGAGGGATGAGTAGAAAGGGATGATTACCTCTTTCTTCCTGGTTGCAAAATCTTTGGTTATAAGATATGCCACATAGAAGGCTTTCTGACCACAGTGGCAATGTGGTGGTCGAAGGTGAGGTGGCTGTCGATCTGGGTGCCCACATCTCTTATGGCCCCTTCAGTGTTCAGTGGCCTCTCATCAATGTGGTAATTCATGGGAACTGAGTTTTTTCCAAAGGGGATGATAATGCATTTTTTGGAGTTAAGCTTCAGGCCATAGTTCCAACACCAGTCATTGGTCTCAGAGAGGCCTTTTTGTAGGATGTCTGCATCACTTGGGGAGTTGATAATGACTCCTAGCTTGCAGTCATCAGCAAACTTGGTCAGCCAAAGTCCTTCTGTGTTGGCCTGGACTTCTGAGAAGTAGATGCCAAAGAGGAGAGGGCCCAGGACTGAGCCCTATGGAACACCACTCATGACTGGTTGACAGTCTGACTTGGACTCTACAACTTTCACTCTGTGGGTCCTGTCTGTGAGCCATTTTGCAACCCACCTAGTTATGTAAGGATTGATGCCTAGTTTGGTGAGTTTATCAATGATACCTGAGTGGGGAATGGTATCAAAGACCTTGGCCAGGTCGAGGTAGGCTGTATGCCCTGCCTTACCCTCATCCACAGCCTTGGTGACTGCCTTGAAGAAGTCAACCAGGTTCAGCAGGCAGGGTCTTCCCTTGACAAAACCAAACTGTGTAGAGTCAAGAGTTTGGAGATCACCTATATATTTTTTAAGCAGGTCCAGGACTTATCAGGCTAATGGGGCGATAGTTTTCAGGATCTGTAGTTGCTCCCCCTTTATAGAGCAAGATGACTGTAGCAGTGCGCCATTCATTAAGGACATAGCCTGAGGTAAGGCTGTGATTGAACACGGCACACAGATGTGATGCCAGTTCATTTTGTAGCTCATGTAGGACACAGCCAGGGATATTATCGGGTCTCATGGATTCTGTATTCTTGGCTATGGACAATGCAGCTTTTACCTGTGCTGTAGAAATGATAGGCACCAGGCATTCTTCTGGTATTGTGATAGGGCCCTTGAGGGGGAGGGGTAAAGTTGGCACTGAATCTGTCAGCCAGTATGTTGGCTATATCTCCTGGCTCAGTATAGGAGGTGCCATTGTGCAATAACTCAGAGCAAATCTGGGTATTGCTTTTGTGGTTTTTTGATATAGCTATGGAAGGCTTTGTGGTTGTTTTTGGTGACAGCCACAATTCTGCCTTCATAGCTGGCTTTAGAGGATTTGATAAGGGATCTCAGCTCTTTGTTAACATCGATAAGGGAGTTTTTCCAGTCTAGTGACTTCATTTTTTTCTGAAACAGTTTCTTCCTTCTGTTGCAGAGTTTATTGATGGCTGGGGACCACCAGATTGGCTTCTTTTTTTTAGAGGACAGTGTCTTAGTTCTATTTGGTATGGCAAGGTCCATGCATTTGTGTACATGCTCGTACAGTGCATTGGTGTATGATTCGGCAGTCGTGCAGCTATTTTCCATTGGCATGGGTGCCAAGACGTTAGCCACCTCTGTTTTTAGGAGCCCAAAGTTGGCTTTAGAGAACTTTTTCAGGGTGGTTACCTTAGAGGAGGGTGTAGGTGAGATGGAGATTTCCATGGTGTTCAGTTTGTGGTCAGATTTAACCAGGGAGGAATTGACTATAGGTGTGGAGCAATGGTCTTCCCTATTGGTGATAACCAGGTCAAGGATATTGCTTCCTCTAGTGGGGGTCAGAATGAGCTGGTCTAGGGCATTGGAATTGATAAATTCCAGAAAGTGTTGGGCCTGTACATTGGTACTTGAACAGTTTTCCCAGTTGATGTAAAGAATCGTATGTTATTTGACTATCACGCTGATTTGTGCAGATGTTTGAGTTAAAAATATATAATTGTAAAGTTACTTGTGTTACAAAATGCATCTACAGTAGGTCCTGCTGGACAGAAAGAATTTATGCATGTATATTTACTTGTATTGTTGTAACTGATCAAATGTGTATGTTTATCAGAGAACCTTGGAAGGGTGGAAAGTCTGAAATTCTGTTATAACCTACAGATGTTGCCACAGGTCTTAGCTAAGCTCTATGTGTGTATTGTACCAGATTCAGGTGACCAGAAGTGATGTCATCCTCTAACCTGCATATGATTTCTTTGGAACCCTCACAGGAGTACTTTAGAATCTAATAGGAAAGATTTCTGACAGGCTATATACCTCACACATCCACACAGACAAAGAGATACATCATCTGGCATTTGCTGTGGTAAGACACTTAGCACACATCAGCTTGCCTTGCTTTAGTAAGTAGTCAAGGAAAAGTAATTCTTTATTTAGTCAGGGACATTTAGCGAGAATAGTTTAGTATTGCTTTCTGAATCCCTGAGAAACTATCCAACTGTATTATTGTTTTATATCTCTGTGGATGAAATTCTGTTGTTTATTGTATTCATTATTCTCCTATTTTCAGTTTTAATATTTATCACTAAATATTTTAATACCTTTCATTGTGGCTAGTCCTTTAGAGAATACATTTAAAATCTTGAGGATACTTACCTTGTTTTAGTGACACTGTGGCCGCTCCTGAAAGCCTTGCTGCTTTGGTCACATCCTACCATTTGTATTAGTATTCATTTTACACATTATAATTGAGTACCATTTGTAAGAGCCTTGGGGTAGCTGACTGGTGGCAGCATGATTACCTCAGAGTCTGGGCAGAAAGGGGTATAGCTAGTAGAGCTGTGCCTGCTTTTCCCAGGTGTGTGAGTGTGAAACTCAAATATCCAAGTGTGTGTGTGTGTGTGTGTGTGTGTGTGTGTGTGTGTGTGTGTGTGTGTGTGTGTGTGTGTGTCAGCTACTGGGAACAGGGACACAGGGCTCCAAAGTTGTCAGTGTGGAGTTTTATGTGAGTCTGGAAAGAGAAAAAGTGTCCAGCCCCATGTCTAGAGTATGCTCCCTGTGTGCTCTTAAGGGAAACAGTGCTTGGTGCAGAGAGCTGCATATGAAAATACTGTGTTAATCCATCTTTGCTCTTAGTGACCATCCCTCACAGGAGTCAGTGGTGAGAACTTCGTCTTCTTGATTGCTGGCCCAGAGTAGGGACCTGTCACAAATATAATAAGGTGTAATATAAGTTTGTTTGTTTGTGCCTTTCGGCTTTTCCCGGTTAGTGGTCGCCACAGCGGAAACTCCGGTCTGCTAATGATTGGCAGTAGAGTTTTACGTGCTGGCTTGCTGGGTTTGCTTCCTCACAGACACAGAGATTAACTCAGTCTTTGAGTGCCTGCTGGTCAATATTGGTGTTAAGGGCAGTTCCGATAAATGTTTTATGGATTTTTGGAAAATGAAAAATAAAAATAACCTTAGCATTATCAATTCTAAAACAATCTACATATGCCCTCATTGTTGTTAACATTTACTAGCGAAATGAATACTATTGTTCTTAGAAACAAACAATTTTACATTCCACGTCTTTTTCTTGTGGTGCAAGTTTTATTGTTTATGTATAATGAATGACCACCAAAATAGAAAAGCTAATGGATGGAGATAACAATGGCATTAAAAATAGCTTTAATAAACACTAAAAACACTTTTGTCATGACAGCCTTCAAGTAAGTAACAACAATTAACTTATTCAAGGCTATAATGCATTTTTTTATACTTCTACTTAATACCCATAGGTCATTATGGCATCCAGACCTCTTTTGGCTCTAACATTTTTAACTAAGTAACTTACCAGCTAATAATAGGTAGTACAAGAAATGGCAAGGTATTACTAACAAAATGACACTAAGATTGTTAAAGAAGGATGCCCTGCTGTAGAGAAATTAATCACTGTTTGCCACTTATTCATATTTGATATTTATCTTCATATTTTCATAACTGAGAGACTTACATACTGTTGAGGGTTATAGTATGAAATGCCACTGTAAGAGATAGGAAAATTCATTGTCAATGTCCATTTGTATCACACTGTACTGAATATATTATTTGTTAATAATTATGAAAATAAACAATATTTCCATATGAATGGAATACAACCAGAAATGTGGCTTATAATCTGTTGCATGGCAACAGGTAAAACTTTAAAAATTGTTGAAAAAAATTGTCACTGATACTCTCACTGTAAATTGCACATTTTGAGAGATACACAGTGTTATTTATTTTGCTAATTATACAATTAAGTGTATATTTTCATATTTCTGAAAATATCTCAATAAAATGTTCTCAAAGAGGAATTTCTTGCTGTCAAGTGAAAGCTTATGTCTGGTTAGCAAAAGTGTTCTAATAATATATGTCTAGGTTGTACAGTTTTCAAGGTATGAGACATTGTTTATGAAAGTTTAACAGAAATATTTATTTACATTTGTTTACTGGGGTAGTGCACTGATCTCAATGGCCCTTTTGCAGTCACAAATCTGGTGAATCTGGTGAATCAGATCACATAAGAAATGAGCTGGGTAGTGCACTGATCTCAATAGACATTTTGCAGGCACAAATCTGGTAAATCTGGCAAATAAGATTACATAAGAAACGCGCAAAAAAAACTTAGAGATACAAAGATATGCTAATAAATATACATATTTACATATGCAAGAATATGCTACAGCATTTAGTTCAAGCAGCAGTTTGTAAAGTCAAAACATGGATGGGAAAGTAGAATTATGTTTACCATAGCTTTTTGGATAAGATGTAGCCATGATGTCTATAATTCTGAGTTTGTATGCATTGCATTATAATATATTATAGTATTTACAGAAAGACTATCCCCCGGATTCATGAACAGTCCATGCAAGAATAGTCTATTCTTGCATGGACTGTTCCGTGTAGGAATACAGTAGCAGTGCACCCTACATATTAATGAGGGCATGCTGCTGTAATCCTACACCTACATGATCTGTGTATGAGTGCAGGGGGCATGTATAAGTCCTGCATGACACTTAAACACACCCCCTGCACTCAGAAAGTGCCATACGGTAGTTTCAAACAAGGAAGTAGTATAATATTAGAGCCTGGCTCTAATATTATACATTATTTCAGTGTCCACGGACACTGAAATGTAAAACTAGCATGTCAGTGTCCGTGGACACTGAAATAAGAGAGAAAAAAAAGCACCCAATCCCTAAGAAGTAGCCCACACAGTACATGGCTGTCCCTGGAATGGCCAGATTCCTGCCCCAAATGCCTGCAACCTGCTGATAAATATATGTACTATATGATATTTCTTTTTTTTTTACAATAAAAAATAAAGTTTAAGCATAGTGCAGCAGGTTTGCATGCCATGACACTTTGCTCAGCCCAGCTTAAATGCTGTTTGAGATTCAAATAGAATTCTGAAGGAGAAATTCTCATTGCTGATGTAGTGTAGTGGTTAGAGCACCGGTTTAGCATACAAGTTATACCCAGTTTGAATCCCAGCTCAAGCTAATATATTTTATGTGTGGAAGCAGTTGTAAATTATTTTTTATGAACTGGAATGATATTTGTAAGTCATATGCCTCACATATGGTAGTGTAGGCCTGGGAAAATGCCATATGGAAATGTAAAAAACTTTTTCTATTTTTTTTTTAAATAATTCTATTTTTTTTTTAAATAATTGTTTGCTGCCAGTTAAGCCTGCCGCAGCTCCACTGAAATAAGCTAAGGATTGCTTAAGCATGAAAATATACGCAATCCTTAGCAATTGTAAGCTTTGCTTAGCTGGTTTAAGCCTTGCTAAGCGGATTTGCGTGGAGCTAAGCATAGCTTAACATATTTGAAAATCGGCCAATCACAGAAAAAGGGCAGGAAAATGACTTATTTAAACTGCACAGGTGAGAATCCAGCCATATCTCTTCTAGGCTGATCAGGGCAGCAACAATGTCAGGTGTAGGAGAGGTTGTTCGCTTTCGGGTGCAACGTCGGGGCATCCAGGAGGCCAGGGTCATGATTGAACTCCTTATCAAAGACCATGAAGCTAGGCTGCTGCAGGGCCAGTACCAGGGCTCCCAGTACAAAGTGGATGCCTGGGACCATCTGGCATGCTATCTCACCAGTGCCACTGGCATTCCCCGAACTGGTGAGCAGGTGCGTCATCACTATGATGACCTAAAGCATAGTTGGGCTCAATTATTGGCCCAGTGGATCCAAGTGGCATGAGTGGAGGACTTCTCAGAAGTTTATAAGTATCCAGTCTGTGTATTTGTAAATAATTATTTAAAAATGTATATGCTACTGTACAGATGTGCTTAAAGTGTGTTTTTTTCCCGATACAGCTGCTGATGAGAGGGCTGCAAACATTGATCCCCATGCACAGCACTTGGTCCGACTGCTCCGAGAGTTTGGTGAGTACAGAAATATTTGTAATATCTGCTGTAGTAAATCAGAAATAGTAAAGGTAGTACTGTCTGTATATATAATTGTGCTCTAACTGTACTGAATAAATGCATGTGTCAGGCTGCCAGCGTTAGAATTCAGTAGTGCCAGCTGCTGGGTAATACAGAGTTTTGTAGCAAACAAGGTACAATTGAGGAGAGGAAGAGTAGGATATGTATTAGGCTGTCTGAAAGACCCTGCTAAGAAACTGCTGTGTCGGGGCTACTGTAACAGTTACAAATGAGAAGCAGTCCTCCTGGGCAGATCATGCAGTAATACTAACTGTGGATTTCTGAGTTATAGAAAGTGCTGTTATGTCAAAAATAATAAAGCTGACTACCACAAACTGTTGTCTTTCATTTGTCTTGTATCTAAAAAGTACAGTTGTGTAGCTGCTGCAGCATGCAGTAACTGAGGTGAAGTGATGTAGCACTGTTCGTCTGCATAGTTCAGAATGTAGATGTGAAATAACTGACAAAATGCAAAAGTAAATATTTTCTTCAGTAATGTCTTGTACTGTGTTCCTGCCAGTATTGCCTTGTGTTAACCTTTGCATTTCAGCTGTATGTAGTCCTGAATGTACAGGAAAGTGTGAGACACTAAGAGGTGCAGACTGCAAAAGTAGAGTGTGTTGACTTGATTCTAAATTGAAGTCTGTTTTATTAAAATGTCCAAATGTCTAGTTTTAATAATCTGCTCATATTGTGCAAACAGTAACATCAACAGTTTTTTGTTATGATTTTTGTTGTAATTATTATGGAAAACAAATAAAAAGGCATTTGATAAAAAGTAGTGTGTGCAGAAAAGTATGTACTAGACAGAAATAACTCAAATAACAGACATCACTTCCCAGTAGCTCAGTCTGATAACAGCTGTAAACTTGAATATTGGTAGAAACACTAATCTATTGTGAACAGATATTTTCCCCACAGGTAAATAAATATTTGCAGAAGCAGTATGATGGGTATATGTATGAAATGTATACAAATGTTCTGTTGAGCAGCCCCAGTCCTACAAATAGAAGCAGGCGAGCCATCTACACTATGCAGTCTGGCCAATAAAAGCCTCTCAAGTGTCACGCTGTCATGGATAGTTTCCCCTGTTGCCAAGAAAGCTGCACCCAGATAACATCACAGTACAAGTATGCCAGAAGCCCGCTTACAGCAGGACAGGGAACACATTGTTACTTGTACTAGTAAGTATGACAGATATGAGTCCCCTATACTTATGTACGTAGAGTTGTCATACCTTGCCCCATAGTACTCCAGGTGCATATATGTACAGGTGTGTATGTGCTGTAGTAGCTGCATAGTCCAGATAGAGGTTAAGGGAGGGCAGAACTGTAGAGTACTGTACAGTAGTGAATTGAGAAGTATCACTGAATGTAGTTGTTGATGGAATTATTTTCTCATCTGCACCAATAATTGCACAAAATGTAATATGGGTATGCTGTTGCCAAAACTTACTGTTGGGACCTTTGTTCCATTTTGGTTATTATATTTGAAACTGTGTGCATACTAACATGCCTTGTTGAATAGCAATTGTTGTTTGCCTGTTGCCATAAATATAACCAGCATGCTGTTGCAATCCTGACTGCCATTCCATTTCTGCATGTGTTCTGTTTGCCATGCCACTGTTAGAATTCCATTGTTCTGGGTTAATTGGAACACCCATGCATGCTGTGTCAACTAATGTTTAAATGTTTTGTTCATGACTAACCAATACACCTTGTTAATTGTCACTCCATAGCACATTCGGGAATGCCAATCCTGATGAATCCGCCTCTCCCACCCCACCTGGCAGCGGCACCACCCGGACCTCCCTCACCTACTGGTCCTGCACCACCCATGGATGGAATCACTGCAGGGGACAGGGTGCATCCTCCCCCTGCACATGGTTGCAGTGAAGATCTTGTCACCCAGAAAGAGGTCTGTGGCTTGGTGCCCAGTGTCCTCCAGTCAGAGCTGGATGAATGACTGCACCAGGTGGAGGGCAGACTGGTGCAGCTTGAGGGGCAGCCGGCCCCTCCAACTCAGCCCCCAGCACAACCTCTTTTAGGGCTGTGAAGGAGTAGTGGTGACTGCCATTGGATGGGGACATCAGCCCCACTACTACCATCTTGGGGCTCACGGCTCACAGGCATCCGATTCCCAATCACCTCCCAGTCCAAGGTGTCTCCCCCAATGTGTCACACACAGCCCCTGTCTGATGTCTTGTGTATCTTGTCTGTATGCAAATGCAACCTCTCCTACCAAACATTACTACCCACACTTACCTACACACCTTTCCCAACATCCCACTCTCACCTTAAAAAAAAGGGCATATGTCCCAAAAAAAAATTATGTCCCATACATAGCTCTGCATTTCACCCAGAGACACGGTCCCCTTACTCAATCTACCTCACTAATTATCATCATTTTATGTCACCCACAACCCTCCCTGTGGAGTGTGAGGCTATAAATTCCAAATTGCCCACAGTCATATCAGCTGTTGCTGTCGAAGAAATGCAGAGCTATGGTCCTTTCCTACACTCGTCTTGCACATCCCTAGCTGCCTCTCATCTTGTTTTATCCCCTGCTTGCCCCATTTCACCACTTTCCTGTCTCTCTTTTTTCTTTTCTTTATTTAAAATTAGAATGGGTTTAAGTGGACATAAGCTTCACTTAGCTTCGCTTATGTCCGCACAAACTAGTGCAAACCCATTTACAACTGCTTAAAAGTGCCTCAATCACTCTGTGTCCAACAGCCCTTGTTCTGCCCAGCAATAAAATAATCAACCCTTGCAAGTCTTGAACCCAGAACTTTGCACACTATAGCCCCAGGAATCTGCCACTAAACCATCTCAGCTATTGAAACGTGTGATAATTTTCAAAAATATCATTCAGTAGAGTCATTCAACAGTAGGGAAAAGATTCTGTAGAATCAGTCAGGTTTTATATATATATATATATATATATATATATATATATATATAGATATATATATATATATGTATATATGTATTTATGTATGGTGATGCATATATGTGGACAAATATAGACAATTTTATATACATATATATATATATATATATATATATATATATCTATATATATATATATATATATATCTATATATATATAATATATATATATGTATATTATATATATATATATATATATATATATATATATATATATATATATAGATTATATATACACACACATATATATATATATATATATATATATATATATATATATATATATACATATATATACTATTTACCCTTACTAAAGCAACAGACCATTCCATCAAAACTCAATCTATTGATGCTTCAAAACATCGACAACCTGACGGCCGACATTACTCACATGGTAAGTAACCGTATGGCAATCCACATGTTGAAACCTACCAGTGGGTTGCTTCAAAACATCGACAACCTGATGGACAATGTTACTCACATGGTAAGTAACTGTATGGCCATCCAAACATAGAAACCTACCATTGAAACAAACACACACATGTGGGGGGCTACGCCTCCCACACCCCCTACATGGGGGCTTCGGCCCCCACACCCCCCTTAATATTCCAACTATGAGAATTCACTACCGTGGGGGTACGGGGCAAAGTTCAGATTCCTGGCCAAATGGTTACTTACCGTGTAAGTAACGTCAGCTGTCAGGTTGTCTATGTTTTGCGGTGTCGATGTAGTGAGTTTTGATGGAGTGGTCTGTCGATTTAGTAAGGGTAACCCATATATATATATATATATATATGTATATATATACATATATATATATATATATATATATATATATATATATATATATATATATATATATATATATATATATATATATCATATATACATATGTGTGTATATGTATATATATATATATATATATATATATATATATATATATATATATATCATATATACATATGTAAACTGCGGTGGTGGTGCTGCGGTAGCGTTGTTGCCTCATAGCAAGACGTTGTCCCGTTCGATTCTCAGCTAGATCGTCTTCTGTGTGGAGGCATACGTGAATGGGGCGTGCCTTCGTTGAAGGTTGTGCATCAGGGCTGGTAACCCGGTACGTAAAAATCCACTACCAATCATTAGCGGACCAGAGTTCCGCTGTGGCGACCCCTAACCAGGAAAAGCCGAAAGACAAACATCATATATACATATGTATACATAAATATACCTAACTATGTAACAGCTACAAACAAATGCAATCTGAGGGTCATGGTGCTCAAATCTAGAAGTTCAAATGTCTAAAGGCAGTCACTCAAAGCACTCCTTATTCTCAAAAGATGTGCACACATCCACACTGGTAGCCCAACATAATGCATCACAGATACTACAGGTGTAACTAACATAGGGTAAGACAGCAATTCCAGTCATAGCCTGCTATAGGTCCCCAACCAAGTCCCAAGAGTCAAACTCCACATTCCTAAGTGCCCTGGAAAATATTACTATCCAACCTAGCACTATCATACTGGTTGACTTCAACTACTCCTCCATTAACTATGAAAGCTACTCGTGTATCAATGGACTTGCCCAATGTTGCCTGGAAGGCATCCATTCCAATGGCCTGGACCAGCTTGTGTCCACATCCACTACAGGTAGCAACATCATTGACCTAGTCAGAACTAACATGGGTGACTGTTGAGGTACACCAATAGTCAACTCCGCCATGGTTAGATCTGACCACAGTGTCATCACCTTCGAAATCTATATCCCTCCCACCCCCCTGCAAAGGTAACCACCATGAAAAACCTTTCTAAAGCTAACTTTGGCCTCCAAAGATCAGAGATGGCTTACTTCACGGCACCCATGAAAATGGAGACTAGTTGCATGTCCTCCAAACAAACACCAATGCAGTATGAACATGTACACAAATGCATGGAATCCACTATACACAATAGAAACAAGATGCTCCCCCCCAGAAAAGGGAAGCCAGTCTGGTGGTCTCCTGCCCAAAAATCTCAACAACAGAAGGAGGAAATTGATACAGAATAAGGTGAAGTCCCAAGACTGGAAAACCCCCTTATCAACCTCAACAAAAAGATGAGATTCCTCATGAAATACTCTAAATCTAGCTGTGAAAAGAGAATTGCAACACACAGTAAAGACATCCACAAGGCCTCCTATAGTTATGTAAAGAATCTCCATGGCAATGCCAACATGTGCTCTGAGCTACTGCACAATGTTAATTGCTATACTGAGGCAACAGATATTGCCAATATACTGGCACACAGATTCAGTGGCAACTTTACCTCTCGCCCCACGCCCAAAGGACCAGTCATAATACCAGTACATTGCCAGGCACCCAGTAGTACTGCTGCTTTGGTTAACACACCACTGTCCAAGGCCAAGAATACAGCTTCTATTGGACCTGGCAATATCCCTGGCTGTCTTCTGCATGAACTACAGAGTGAACTTTCAAATCACCTGTGTGCCCTGTTCAATCACAGCCTCATCTCCGAGTTTGTCCCTACTGATTGGTGCACTGCTACAGTTATCCCTCTCCACACAGGAGGAGTGGCTGCAGACCATGGGAAATATCACACCATTAGCCTAACAAGGCTGTCATGCAACGCTATGGAACACATTGTCATGGACCTAAGAAACAGGGATATGGGAATCTCCAGACTCAGGATCCCACACTGTTTGCTTTTGTAAAGGTTAGATCATGCCTGTTCAATCAACCTGGTTGACTTCTTTGAGTCAGTCACCAGAGCTATGGATGAAAGCAAGGTGGTTCATATAGCCTACCTCAAGCTGGCCAAGCCTTTTGATAACATTCCCCACTCAGGGTTCATGGATAAACTCACTAAGCTACACATCAACCCCTATAACAGTAGGTGGGTTGCAAACTGTCTCACAGATAGAAACCACAGTGTGAAAGTAGCTGAGCCCAAGTCAGACTGCTGACCAGTCACATGTGGAGTTCCACAGGGTTTGGTCCTGGGCCCTCTCCTGTTTGGTACAGTCTCTGAAGTCCATGCCAACATGAAGGGACTGGCTGAAAATGTTTGCTGATGATTGCAAGTGGAGAGCTATTAACTACCCAAGTGATTTTGACATCCTACAGAAAGGCCTCACTGAGTCCAATGACTGGTGTCAGAGCCATGGCCTGAAGCTCAATGTTAATGAATGTGTTGTCATCCCCCTTTAGTATGTCAGGCACTACAGGGATGTTACAGCACCAAAAATCAGACACCAGTGTGAAAGTGCGTACCCACAACCAATTCCACCACAGTCACAGTCCACTGGTTGTTCAGGTGAATAGTAGTGCATATGGACTGTGTGAAGAAATACATAATTGTTTACCAGTCACACACTACACCTACATATAGTGGTCCAATTCTCAGTGTAGTCTGAATCCTGTCCGTGGTACAGGACACGTCTCAGTCTGCTGCTACAAAGGTATATAGCCAACAGACCAGCAGACACTGGAGCAGCATGCACAGTCAGATAAAAGAGGAGCCACAACACCTACATCTAACATCTAACATCAGAACTGAGCTATATTTAGCAGGTGTACACATTGCTTACGTGAATGAAACAGTAGTTAGCTCTGCTAAGCATATTTACACACTGATAACCGTCAGTAAGTGAAGCCTACACAGTTTAAGCGCCTATCGGTTTAACTGTGTTTTAGTGCCGCTTAGAGACATGCAAACCTGCTTACAACTGCTTAAAAGTGCCTTAATCACTGTGTATCTAGCAGCCCTTCTTCTGGCCAGCAACAAAATAATCAGCCATGCTCAATCTTGAGCCCAGGATGCTATACACCATAGTCACAACAATTTACCACTAGGCCATCTTAATTGTGAGATGTTAGGATGTTTTTCATGACATATCATGCAGTACACTCAGTTTACAATTGGAAAGACACACTGTGCTATCAGGAATGATTGTTATCTACTAATATATACATGAAAAAAATATTTACATATATAGAGAGCTAGATAGATATGTGTGGAGATACATATATATGTATAACAATATACAGATATATTACCAAGAAATACTGATGTGTGTACAGATATATATATATTTATATATATATATAATATATATATATATATATATATATATATATATATATATATATATATATATATATATATATATATATATATATATGCATACATTTCTCTAAATGCCCATACAAACATATACTGCTGATAGACCACACATAACTGGGGCAGCATCCACAGATGGATACAAAAGGACCCATGACACTCACATTTGACCCCCCAGTCCAAATAATAAGTAAACAGTACACTGCTACAAATCCATGACAGGCAATACACAATGGCCAGACATATACAGTGACCTCTTAGCAACACAACTACAATGAGTGAAGATAGTAAACAAAAATGCAAACAGCCAGCAATTCACACAAGTTCATTTTACTCTAATGCCTTTGCCAAAGCCTTCAAGGAGTAACACATTACAAAAAATACTTGCTTAATTAGAAGAAGCAATTAACACATAAGTACATTTAAATACACAGCCTCCAGTTACACTCCTCATTCAAATCCCTAGGTGATAAAGTATCACATTTAAAAACATACATTGATTCTGTACATAAAAATTGTTCTTTTATGACTGTATGATCAAACTGAGAAACAGATGTTTTCCAAAGCAGTACCTTGTAACCCACTACACTTAATTACATGTATATACACAGCCTCCAGTTACACCACACATTCAACCCCCTAGGGGATAAAGTATCACATTTAACAATTTAAACTGATTCTGTGCATAAAAATTCTTCTTTCAGGACTACTGCCCCCATGGTGGGAATTATTGAAATGCACAGCTGTAGAACTGTTTTCTTCCTCATCAGTAATATCTGTCACATGTTCTAGGATATAGCTGTGACATATCCAGAAACAAAGGTATGTGAAACAAGTGATCATGTAATTGAATACAGTAGGTGGTGTATAATAATGGAAAATAGGGGTTTGAAAGCATATGCCCCAACAGGACTTGCTGTACTGATATATGGCTGAACAACACTGATGGCCATAGCATGTGGCTCTGTCTGTAGTGATTAGGCCAGCTACTGGGATGTTGTACATATCCATATGTTATATGTGCATATAACTATGATACACATTTTGTCTTGTAAATATAAGGAAACTATACAGAGCATGTGCAGAGTAAAAGACTGCTGTAGATGTGTGTGTTGAACTGCATGTTATATACTGAGCTCATACCATTCAACTGTCCAGTGTTCTGCACACTGACCATATGTGTGTCTCATATTTGTAGTCATTTACCCATAGAGATGTATCATGTCAGTCAAATCTTTGCCAAATCTGTGAAGACTGACATTACAACATCGCCCTTAATTGTCCACTGGCTTTTCCCATTCGGGATTGCCACAGTAGATCATCTGTTGCCATTTCTGCCTGTCCTCTGAATCTTGCTCTCTCGCACCAACCACCTGCATGTCTTCTCTAACCACATCCAGAAATCTTATCCGAGGCCTTCCTCTCTTCCTTTTACCTGGCAGCTACATTATTACCATCCTTTTCACAATATACTCATCACCCCTCCTCAGCACATGTCTAAACTGATGTAATGCTGCCTTTCCAACATTGTCTCATATCCATCCAACATGGCCTGAGCCTGTCATATACACATTGATAAACCTGTGCATCCATGTCATATCCAGTGCAAAACATAACATCTGTAACTCTACCATGTACAGCTCTGACACCTGTCTTTTTGTCAATGCCACCGTCTCCAACCCATATAACATAGGTGGTCTCACTACCCTCTTGTAGACCTTACATAGCATGTTTACTGGTACTCGTCTGTCACATATCACTCCTGACACTCTTCTCCACCCACTCCATCCTGTCTGTACTCTCTTCTATGATTGTCCTCCATAGTCCTCATTACTCTGAAATGTTGATCCCAATCATTTGAACGCATCCACCTTTGCCAACTGTACTCCGTGCATCATCAATATTCAGCTATCCTCCTTTTCATTCACACACAGATATTCTGTCCTAGTTCTACTGACCTTCATTCCTCTCCTCCCTAGTGCATATTTCCACATATCCAAGGTCTCCAAAAGATGTTCCCTACTCTCAATACAGATCACAATGTCATTTGCAAACAACATAGTCAACGGGGACTCCTGTATGATCTTGTCTGTCAACCTACCCATCACCATTGCAAATCAGAAATGGCTCACAGCTGATCCCTGATGTCATCCCACCTCCACCTTAAACACATCTGTCAATCCCAATGCAGACCTCAATGCTGTCACACCACCTTTGTACACATCCTGTACCACTCTTACATATATCTCTTCCACTCATGACTTCAAAATACAATACCACAACTCCTGCCTAGGTACCCTGTCATATGCTTTCTGTACGTCCAGAGAGACACAGAGCAACTCCCGACTTTCTCTGTATTCCACCAATAACAGTCTCAGAGCAAACATCACATTGGTAGTGCCCTTTCCACGCATGACACCATACTGCTGAGCAGTACTCCTCACCTCCCTGCGTAACCAAACTTAAACTACTGTTACCCATAACTTCATGCTGTCACTGGTCAATGTTATCCCTCTGTAGTTATCACAGCTCTGCACATCAACCTCATTCTTAACACCATACCCAAGCACTTTCTCTCCACTCCTCATGCAACCTCACACTTCCCAAGATATCAGTAAACAGTCTGGCTAACACAACATTGCCATTTCCCCTAAACAACCCCATGCTTCCACAGGTGTGTAATGTGGACCAACAGGCTTGCCAGCATTCATCCTCCCTTGTTAAGCCATTGAACTTCCTGATTCACCATACCTACATCATCCAACCTTCTCTGTCTCATTCTCTTCATTCATCAGCATCTCAAAGTAGACTGTCCATGTGCTCAACACACTCTCCTCGCTTGTGAGTACATATACCTCATCATCCTTTATCACCCTTATCTGCTGCACATCTTTCCTAGCTCTGTGCATCTGTCCAGCCAATCGGTACAATTCCTTTCATTCCTACTTAATGTCCAACCTGTCAATGAACTCTTCATATGCCCATCCTCAGCCTTTGCCACCTCTCTCTTTGCCATGCAAATCATCTCCTCATACTCCTGCCTACTTTCCTCATCTCTATGAAAATCCCACTCCTTCTTCTCCAACCTCTGTCTCTGTATACTGTCTAGTACTTCCTCAGTCCACCAACAGGTGTCTTTGTACTGCTTCCTCCATCCACATCATCCCAAGCACCTGTCTAGTGGTCTCCCTTACCAGCTCTGCTGTACTTAACCAGATATTTGTTCGATTGCTACTGCCACCCAGTGTCTGTCTCAACTCTTTTCTGAACTCCACCTCACAAGCACACTTTTCCAATTCACACCATTTCATAGTTTCATAGTTTAGTACTAGGCTATCTGCCCTGGGGCATTTGTAAGCCTAGCCCTAGAGATGTGGCTTTCGCCACCCCATGTAGTGGTACTAAAGTGTACAGAATAAATTTAGAATACTGTGCCTTTGTCTAGTAGTGACACGTTGAAGACCCCCTTACTTATTAAAATTAGTTACTTACTGTGCCTTTGTCAAGTAGCGACACAGGGGTGACCCCCGGGGTAAACCTACGATCTCCCATCCACTCATCAAGATTTCTCTTGAAGAGAGTCAGTGAGGGGCTCTGCCTAACATGAACTGGGATTCTGTTCCAGAGTATGGGAAGCCTCTGAGTTATGAATCTGTCCCTCCAGCATGTTCTATTCATATTTGTGCTGAGGTTTAAATCTTTGGCTCTCGTGGTTCTAATGGATTTGGATTTTTTGAGGTGGAGTATGTCCATCAATTCCTGGTTGGACATGGCCTTGTACGTCAGGCACAGGTCACCTCTGAGCAGGCGGTATGCTACTGAATAGAGCTGGAGTTTCTTTAGCCTGGTAGCATATGACATATGTTGGAGACCCTTGATCCTCTTGGTGAGGTACTTCTGGGGTCTCTCCAGCTGTTTTAAGTGCCGGGTGAGGTACATACCAAATGGGGCATTGTACTCAATCATGGGCCTGATAAGGGAGGAGTATAGGGGTACAATGACCTCCTTTGATCTGGATGTGAACCCCTTCATGATAAGGTGGGCAAGGTAGAAAGTCTTTCTAACCACTTTGGCAACGTGGGTGTCAAATGAGAGGTCACTATCAACTTGGGTCCCCAGGTCTTTGATTACTTTTTCCGTACTCAGTGGGTTACTGTCTATGTGATAATTTGTGGGTACTTTGTTTTTCCCAAAGGGGATGACTATACATTTCTTGGCATTCAGTTTAAGGCCATGATTCCGCACCAGTTGTCCGCTTCGGTGAGGCCTTTCTGTAGGATGTATGTGTCAGCTGGTGTATCGACTATGCCTAGTTTGCAGTCATCTGCGAACTTTGTCAGCCACAACCCTCCCATGTTTGCTTTCACATCTGAGAAGTAAATGCCGAACAAGAGGGGTCCCAGGACAGAGCCCTGTGGGACACCACTTGTGACTGGCTTTGAGTCTGACATGGCTCCCGCAATTTTGACTTTATGAGTTCTGTTCTTTAGCCAGTTTGCAACCCATCTTGTGACATATGGATTTACATTTAAGCTGTTTAGCTTGTCTATGATGCCTGAGTGGGGTATTGTGATGAAGGCTTTAGCCAAGTACAGGTAGGCTGTATGGACTGTTTTGCCCTCATCAATGGCTCTAGTGACTGTTTTGAAAAAGTCAACCAGGTTCAAAAGGCAGGATCTGCCCTTTACAAAGCTGAACTGGGTGGGATCAAGTGTCTGTAGATCCCCAATGTCATTGTTTATGAGTTCCATAATAATTCTTTCCATAGCTTTGCAGACCAGGCTGGTTAAGTTTATGGGGCGGTAGTTCCCAGGGTCTGTAGTGGAGCCTCCTTTGTGGATTGGGACCACTGTTGCTGTACGCCAGTGTTCAGGTACATATCCTGTAGTAAGGCTAAGGTTAAATAGCATTTTTATATGCGGATTTAGCTCCTCCTGGAGTTCACATATCACGCAGCCGGGGATACCATCAGGTCCCATTGATGGTGTGTTTTTTGCTTTGCTGAGGGCGGTTCTCACCTGGACATCAGAGATGACAGGGAGGTTACATTCAGCGGGGATAAGTATTTCTTCTTTTGGGGGTGAGGGAGGGGAGAAATTTGCACTGAACCTGTCTGCCAGAATGTTGGCAATATCTGTGGGTTCGGTAAATTTTTTGTCGTTGTGTACTAACTCTGAACATATCTGAGGGTTTCCGCCCAGGTTTCTAACATAACTGAAGAATGCCTTGTGGTTATCTTTAGTGTCCTTGGCGATTTTCCTCTCAAAGTTGGCCTTTAATGTTTTTATGAGAGAACGTAGCTTTCTACTAGTGCTGATTAGAGATGCCTTCCCTTTATGGGATTTTGCTCTGTCTTGCAGTAGCTTCCTTCTTTTGTTATACAATTTGTTTATGGCTGGGGCCCACCAGACAGGACGCTTTCCTTTGGTGGAGAGGGTCTTGGTTTTATTTGGGATTGCACGATCCATGCATTCTTGGAGATGTCCGTAGAAAGTGTTTGTGTAGGATTCAGCATTGTGGGATGTGGTTTCCATTGGCCCTGTAGGCTTAAATGATACCATCTCAGTCTTAAGAAGTGTAAAGTTGGTTTTTGAGAAGTTTTTCACTGTAGTCTTTTGTGCTGGGGGTGGAGGTGGTAAATGTATATCCAGGGTGATTAGTTTGTGGTCAGATCTCACTAGTGAGGGGAATACTTCCGGTGTGGAGCATTTTGTCCCCATGTTTGTGATGATCAGGTCTAGTATATTATCCCCCCTTGTGGGAGAGGTGACTAGCTGTTCCATTGCATTTGAGTTTATGAATTCCAGGAACCTTTGGGCTAGGGTGTTAGGGCTAGAATAGTGCACCCAGTCTATGTTAGGCTAGCTGAAGTCTCCCAATATGATGGTATTTGGTGAGACATTCGTATCTTCCAATGTCTTCAGGAAGGCTGAATAAGGTTCTTGAGATTGGGAGGGTGGTCTGTAACATGCAACCAGTTGTATAGCAGTTTTGCCTACGGTTAGTTGCACTTGGATGGTCTCCGATGCTTCATGAGTTGCCACTAACCTGGAGGTGTGGGTATCCTTGATGAATATGGACACTCCCCCTCCTTTTGTGGTTCGGCCCGGGTTTTGGGACCGAAAAGCATGATACGAGGTAAAGCCTGGTAGCGCTGGGGTGCTCTCAGGAGCCTTGAACCAGGTTTTAGTTACTGCGCAGACATCGATGTTCTCCATACTGAGGAGTGCTTCGAGAGCCTGCATCTTGAGATTTAGACTTCTGGCGTTGAGCAGCATTACCCTTAATTTTTTTTCCATTTATGTTTTCTAAGGAGGTGGGTTCGTCTTTTGAGCCTTGCCTAAAAAGGCACTACGGGGGTGGCAAGAGCCTTAGCCAATATCCGGACGCCCAGTGGTGACAGGTGCAAGCTGTCCCTTGCGAAGCACCGTGGCTTGTCCAGCATGTCATCCCAAGCAGACAGACATTGGATCCACCTAGAATGACACCAGTAATTGAGCCAATTATTAAAGCTGATCATTTTGTCTTTGTATTGTGGCATCATTCTTGGTGAGGGCAAGATGCTGCTCAGGGTCAGGGTCATACCAGCCTGGACTACATAATCAGAGAGCTCCTCTATGTCTCTTTTCATGTAGTCCAAGGAGGTACGTCTCAGGTCATTCACACTGGCATGGACAATAACGGAGTCATATTTGTACGTGCTCTTGAGTGACCTGAGTGCGTGTGTTATATGGCGGATCCTAGCCCCCGATAGGCAGCTTACCATTACCCTCTCCTTGCTCAGCCTGGTAAGTGGGACGTCAGTGTGTCTGACTATAGAGTCACCTATCACTAGTGTATCAGGCATAGTGTTTGGCCTTAAGGACTGTGATTTATTGACACACCGATTTATTGAAGTATGTGTTGCATGTGTTGTGTTTTGAGGTGGTGGATTTTTGGGTGTCTGCTTTGGGAGCCTCTGTTGTTTTGGTAAGTTTTTTAATAGAGCCTCCGAGTATGTTTTTGTGTTATTATATGTTTGATTTGCAGTTGGGGTAGGTCTATGTGTGACTGGGTTTGTTGTGTGTGTGGTTACCTTCTCCTCCTGTCTGGTCTTGCCAGTCCTGAGTTGAGAGAGTTCAGCCTCCAGTTTGGCTATATAGTTGCATCTCTCACATGTATTTGTGTTTGTTGGGAGGAGGAGAGGGTTGTCTGTGTACATGAGACAATTATAGCATTGTCTCAAGATTCCCAGATTAACCAGCTGAACAGGAGAAGATGCTAGCAATCTACCACTCGACATGCTAGAATATTATAAGAGAGTGCTGTGCCTTTAAGGGAAGTGGTTATTCACAGGGGTGGTAGGTGGATGTAGTGCTACTTTAGTTTGAGAGTGCTTACTTAGAAGAGAAGCTTTGAGAACAAGTGCTAGGCTTATAATATAACGAGTAGACTGGTTATTCTAAGAGTAGAGCTTTCTAAGGGAAAATTTCAAGAGCAGACTTGGCGGAGCCAGAAAATGTTTAACCCTGTTTCACTGGCGCTGCTCTATGCGCACAATCGCGCAAAGCCACGCAAATGCGGATTTTAAACAGGGAACTTCAAAAGAGCTAGAAATGGTCCAAAACAACCAATTACTACAGCTCTTGTGCTGAGGTCACTCCTTCAGGGACAGATAGGCTGCTCAAGGCTCCCCACTCCCACTGGTGAGCAAAGAAACTTCCTTCTATCCAAGTAAGGTAATGGACAACACAGGAACTACACCACAGCCCAGAATACAGCAGAGCCTGTAAACTGGTCTAAACTAGTCGAGGAGAGGTGGGAAAACAGGGATTATTTTTATTTTTTTGTTTTTCAGATAGAAAGCACACAGAAATACAGAAGACAGTAATAAATCAGTTACACAGGCTAGCACACTTTAGTGGGCAGCCTCAACAGTTAAATTAAACAAACAAACAACAAACGTTCGACCAATTTTCGACCAGGTAAAATTTTAAGTGCAGATATTATATAATGCAGCAAACAGTTAAACAAACAGTATTTGATCCTTGGTGCTGCCCCCACACTCCTCCTAATCTCTAACACCAACATATTCTCACATACCAACATTCCCTGCTGCCTAAATACACTTTCCTATGTCACCACTTTACAGTCTCCAATCTCCTTCAAACTGTCTCTCATACATTGGATATATTCCACCTGTGTGCATCTTACTCCACTCTTGTATGTCCCCCTATGCTCCTTCCTCATGTCATAGTGCGTATTCACCACAGCCATGTCCATCCTTTTTGCAAAATCTACTACCATCTCACTGTCTCTATTCCTTTTAACACCATACATACCATCACTTCCCCATCCCCTCTGTTCCCTTCACCAACATGCCCATTGACATCTGCTGCAATGACCAGTCTGTCACCCTTGGGTACAGTCATCACCACGTCATCCAACTGACATCACATTTCTCTTTCTCGTCCATTGCACAACCAGCTTGCATAGCATATGCACTAACAACAGTCATCATTACACCATCAGCTTACAGCTTCAGAAACATCACTCTATCAGACACGTATGTCATCCTCCAAAAATACTCTTGGCATACTGTTCCTTCAGCAGAAGCCCTACCCCCTTCCAACTCCAGTCCACACCTTGATAGCACAATTGTGACCTGCCTACCATACACCCAGCCATAATCCCCTTCCATGTGGTCTCTTGCACACACACAATATGCCAACCATCCCCTGGCCATCATATTAGCTAGCCTGGTCCCTATACCACTATTACTGTCAACAGTAACAGTTCTTACCCACAATACCACCCTCCTAGCCTTTTTCATCTCTTCCTGCCATATGACTGTTGGACATCTTCCAGGGGATGCCTGTCATTGCAAAGGCTACTGTGATATTGAATGACTCAAGTATGCCATAGCAATATTGAGACACTCTCAGTGATTTTGTCCCATTGCACCCATGTATGCATGGCATCCTACAGATGTCCTGCTGTAACAGGTTGAGAGGGATGACTGTGCAGCAGGAGTGTGAATTTAGTGTGCCATACTGACATAGAACAGACATGTATGTGAGGTATTAGCTATGTACATGTCTGTATGAGTAGGTGTATATGTCCACCTCATGAAAACAGACATGGGATGAAAAATGTCAGTTAAAACAGCTGTACATGTTGTACACATGTGTAATCTTAGTTACTGTGAACCCAAAAGATTGCATGTCTATTGCTACTGTTTGTTTCATTGTCCTGACACAGCCATGGTTAGTACAGTAAGCATGATTATCATTACTAAATTGGAAAGGTGTCCAACTGTGTTATGACTTTGTAGCCATGCCCACTACTAACAACAGATTGAACACATACATGGCTGTATGGACTCAGCAATACCTTACTTGTCATACCTGCCTCCACCAACATACAGTAATCCCCTTTGCTGGACAGCAGCATTACACAAACCACAGATCTGGTCCCTATAGTGGCTGTACAGGGTAAAGTATGGGTAGCAACCAACCTGGCATTAAGTCAGCCATTGTCTGAACAAGCATATAAGGTCACAGGTGGATTACTGTAAGGCCAACTATGATTACAAATTGGAGACATACACCAGGGACAATCACAAGGCCATCTTCCCGTATGTCTGCAATCACAGAGGCAACATACCAACCCAAGCTGTAATGGTGGCCAGTCAGATCACAGACACACACAACATAGCTACAGGCAACCTGATGCGGATAGGGTTAGGGCATACATCCCCCCCAGCGCATCATCACTATAGGTGGATATGTACTGCACCCACATCCCTCACTTCATCACCAGTGAGCAGGTACATATTGCCTACTGAAAGGCAACAAATGTAAGTATCCATGGGACATCATATCATCCCTGTCTGCATCCTACATGAACTCAGACATATGCTCCCAGCTACATTACACACTGTAGTCGCACCAAGCTGCAGCACCATCCACACACCATCTGCATGGAAGATGGCTAATGTCATCCATTTACACAGATCTGAATGAGGAATGATGGATTATGCAAACAACCTGCACTCACTACGGGCAATATGACTCATCAGGACCAGGAGTGCAATGCAAGCTGATACTGTGCTGATAGATTACAGGAGTATGGTGTGGTTGTGAGTGTTGGCTACTGGTATGGTTGTGAGTGTTGGCTACTGGTATTCAAGGTACATGTTCAGGTATTGGGCATACTGTTGCCAAATGTATGGGGTCCTGAGATGTGTTTCCCTGTTAGTGTCTACCAGGTGCAATGTCACAACACCGATGGGAGACCTTTTCACCAGCAGAATGCAACCTGATAATGGTAGCCATAATACAGAACCACACAGTACTGTTGGGCCAAAGCCAGCAACATCTGCAGGAGAGGACCACCCTGTGGGATGACCCTGTCTACAGGGTAAAGTAAGTGGGCCTGCACACACATACATATGAGCAGGTGTGGCATCATGCCACCAGCCTCATACACCATGCCTGGAAAAGGGCTGTTACCATGGCTAGGGACCCCACAACCACAGGTGGGAGACCAGCCATGCAGCCCCCACTGACACCAAATGAGGAACTCCTTGAAAGCTTGGGCCACCCATCACAGTACAATACCAGTGTACAAAGCCCCACTTGCTGGAGGTGAGTGGAACCCACACAATGGACAAGGAGCATGCAGGTAAGGTCCCAGTGGGGATCAGTAGACTACTGTATGAAACATACTTGTATCTGTACACTATCTACATGAATGTGCCAGGTACGATTGCAGTTGTGGATGGGAATTTCTAATACACAAAAGTGCAAATCTATGGTGAAGGACAGCAAATTCTGTAGTATTGGGTGTTGTACCATAAATGTGAAGACATGCCTCATCCATCCTTTTCCAAGGGCACGTGTGAGTCTGCTGACAATACCTATCTCCCACAACTACATAGGTCACTCTGGTCTGCATATGGTACAACAGCCTGAAGCTGGAGAGTATGGAATTGTTCAGTTGTGTTGTGGCAATACCCCAGGCATGTGGAGGGCATGCAAGTTACCATGCACACAACTATGACTAATAGCCATATTGCTTTATGTGCATGTTCACTTGTGGTGGGGTTAATTGTATTGCATCATGGTGTTTACCACAGGGGCCTATCTGAAGAGAATGTAAAATTCCTGTAGCATACCTCACAACCTCTCAGTGCAAGACATCTGGACAGACACCAGCAACAGTATTGGACAAACTGACTAAGGTAGGGGCATGTGTGAAACATTAATTCTATATAGTGGGTATGAAATGCATACACACACCTGTTAAGATGCCATTTGTTTCTGATATATACTGCTTGAGACCACAGTATGTCAGTCCACACCTTTTCCAACCTTTAATGTGACCCACGGCATGAACAGTTCACTTGTAAAACCAAGCATCTGGACTCATGAATTGCACCTACAAGCCTGGACAAGTGTGAGGGTAGCAGACATTTTATCAGTAGGCTGTTTCAGTCAGGTATGATTCCTGATGCTCCCATATGTGTCAGTACACTCACTGGGGCCTATCTGGCAACTATATCACATACATGGGCATTGTTAAGGCAGACAGAGTACGAATAGGTTCCAAACATCTGGATATTCCAGACACATCTGTACAGAGGACTGGTATGGCCTGTACAATTTTTTCACATGCTGCATGTGAGGCAGATGCCATTACCACACTATATAAAGTAATGGCATCAGGAGGTGGTCACCTGCCATGTATGGTATACACATCAAAACTGTATCAGCCACACAATATATGATGCACACACACACACACACACACACACACACACACACACACACACACACACACACACACACACACACACACACACACACACACACACACACACACACACACACACACACACACACACACACACACACACACATTTATGTCTACTTTAGTGTTACACAGTTATCAGACATGCCACAGAGCTTACACAATTTCACCTTGTCCAAAGGTACTTGTAAGTTGAATGACATCAACAGGACTACTAAATTAGGATGAACATGGTGATACACAACTCAGAATGGTATAACATTCACAGTAAATGATTCTTATACAAACAGTTGCCAGTACTGAGATTAGAACTCCTGCCTATCTAGTTATTTGTATTATGGTATTACGCAGTTAGCAGATGTGCCATGCAGCTTATGCAATTTCACCTTGTCCAAAGGTACTTTTAAGGTGAATGACAGCAACAGCACTAGTAAAGGAAGAACACACACACACACACACACACACACACACACACACACACACACACACACACACACACACACACACACACTTGTCAGTATTGAGATTAGAACCCCTGCCTATCCAGTTAATTGTACTATAGTGCTACACAGTTACTGCATGCACTACAGAGCTTACTGGACTTACAATTGGCCAAAGGTGCTGATAACTGCACAGTTGAGGTAAAGTATTACAGGTGGCAGGAAGTCTGCCTTCAGTTTCTCTCATACATCTTGCTAGTTCTTTCTGTCTTGCACTTTAGCAGGTTATTATATCAATAAGTGTATTATACCTGGGAGCCATCAGCAGTACTCATTCAACACGGAATTAGCTCCAGTACCTATTACTTATGACCACCCCTCCTGGCATGATTTAAGTGCAGTTTTCTGTGCTTTCACCCATTAACCTGGTGCACTTGCCCATTCTGAGGCACTGTTGCAACTGCCTCATGTACGCAGACAACCCTCTCCTCTAAACTCCAAACACTCAGAACAGGGTGACTTACCCCTATATCACCAAATGTTGAACTATGGACTCTCCAGCAGAGACTGGACTAGCTGATCAAGAGGATGAGATCAACATCTGCACCACTCCATGTGGACCACATAGCTTGCCACAGAACCCACTATGACAGTCCTGCCATACACTGAAAAGACACCCACCCACCTTCACAGAGGCAGTCAATGGACATTTATACAAACAACACAGACCAGCAAGACAGACACCCACTCAGACACCATGACATAGCACATGCCAAAGGGCACATATGTCACCTACACAGTGTGACCCTCAACCTAAGCTCCTAATGCTGACCACCTTGCACAATACAGTGATCATGGGTGACTCAGTACTGAGGCACACAGATGTCCTACTCACTATGTTGATTATGGAGAGGGTAAAAGCCAACTGTCTATCACGTGCCAGCATCCAACACATGACACACCCAGTCAGGCCACTCCACAACAGCTACAAATATTACTCTGTCATCATCCTTGTGGGTGTGAATGGCCTGAGAAACACCTCCCTGGGCTACATGGCAAGAAACATGGTTGAACATTCAGATTATGTGGTCCAGGCAGGTGTGGCAGTAGCCCTGAGCAGTATACTGCTGTCACCCAGAATGATACTGAAGTACTATCAACAGATAATTGACTGCAACATTGGCTTACATGTTGTGTGTTATTCTCAGGGGATACAGTATCTCTCTGCTTGGGATAACATGATTAACAGACCTTAATGCCTTGCCAGAGATGTCCTAAATCTGTCAGCCCTGGGTTTCCAGGTACAGGGTAAGTGTCTTGCCACCCCTATAGTGCCTTATTAGGCAGTGTTCCGAATCAAATTACCACTGTAACAGCTAGACATGTATGCAATCTGAGGATCATGCTGCTCAACAGTAGACATCTAACTGTCAAGATGCAGTCACTCAAAGCACTCCTCAGAGTAGAGGACATTGACATTTGTGCTGTAATGGAGAGGTGGTTCACATCAGCAGACAGAAGCCCTGCACTAACAGGCTATGATGCATTCCACAGCTGTCAGTGCCAAAACAAGGACCGCACCTCCACAGGTGGTGTCATCTCCATATCCATAATAGATATGCACACCTCCAGACTAGTATCCCAGCATACTGCATCAGAGGTACGTGCGGTAAAACTGACTTTGGAGAATACTGCAATCTACACCATAGCCAGCTTTCAGTCCCCAGCTATGTCCCTAGACTGTCAATGCACATTCCTCAACACCCTGGCATCTATGAAGGTCAACCCAAAATTGACATAGTAGGAGACTTCAGCTACCCCTCCATCACCTGGGGAAAGTAGTCAAACACCAGTACGCTGGCCCAACGCTTCATGGAATTTATCAGTTCCAATGTCCTGGACTGGCTCATACTGACCCCCAGTAGAGGATGGAACAAACTTGACCTGTGTTGATTACTTGCATATGTGACTATTGCTTGACCACAGTTGTCAATCCCTACCTGGTCAGATCCAAACATGATGTAATCAACATGGTGCTCAACATCCCACGCACAACCCCCACAAAGGTAACCACCTTGCAAAACCTCTCCAATGCTGACATTGCAGTCATAAAAACAGGGTTGGATGACTTCACTGCACCCATGCCAATGGGAAATAGCTGCATGACTGTCACATCCTACACATATGCACTGCAAAAACATGTACATGGATGCATGGTACTAACCATAGCCAACAGAACACAGGCACTGTCCTCCAAACTCTGGAAGCCATTGTGATGGCCCCCTGTCATGACTAAGGTGTACAACAGAAGGAGGATACTGTTGCAGAAAATGGTGGTGTCCCAAGGCTGATGGACCCCCTTATTAGCCTCAAACACAACTTTGGATCCCTCATGGAATCACCTACATGTAACTATGAAGGCAGATTTGCAGCAGATACTGACGACAATCACAAAAGCTTTTGATAATTATATCAACAACCTCCACAGCAATAACCACAAGTGCTGAGAGTTACTGCACAATGCTGATTCCTATCCTGACACAACAGATATTGGCCACTGTCTTGCCAACACATTCAGTGCCAGCTTTACCCCACTCCCCCCAAGGGGACGATCACAATGGCTGATGAATTCCAGGCACCCAGCATTACTGCAGGCCAGGTTAGACCTGCATTGTCCACAGGCAAGGTTACAGCTTCCATGGGACCCCAACATATCCATGGCTGTGTTCTACATAACATACAAAGAGACCTGGCACCACATCTGTGTGCTCTGGTCAGTCACAGCCTCACCTCAGGCTTTGTCCTTCCAAAATGGCACACTGCTACAGTCATCCCTCTCCATGAAGGGGTAGCATCAACAGACTCTGGGGATTATTGGGCCCTTAGCCTGACAAGTCTACTATGCACAGGTATGGGTGCATCATCAGGGACCTGATTGACCAAGATATGGGTGATCTCCTAACTCTGGACCCCACACAGTTTGGCTTTGTAAATGGCAGATCATGCCTGCTCAACCTGGTTGACATCTTTCAGTGAGTCACCTGGGCTATGTATGACAGTTAGGCACTGCATACAGCCTACCTTAATTTGGCCAAGGCTTCTGATACCATTCTTTAGTCAGGGATTATTGGTAAGCATAACAAACTAGGCATCAACTCCTATATCAGTGGGTGGTTTGCAAATTGGTTCACAGAACACACAGTGTGACAGTGGCAAACTCCAAGTCAGACTGGCAAGCAATCACAAGTGGAGTCCCACAGGGATCAGTACTGGATAATGTCCTGTACAGCATCAACTTCTCAGAAGTCCAGCCCAACACAGAGGAACTCTGGCTAACCACGTTCACAGAGGACTGCAAGTTGGGAGCTAACATGAACTCCACAAGTGATGCAGACATCCTACAGAAAGGCATCAGTGAGACCAATGAGTTGTGTGGAAACCATGGCCAGAAACTTAACACCACAAAATGCATCCTCATCCCCTTTGGTAAAAAACTCATTTCCCAGCAAGTTCTACATCAATGGGAGCCCAATGAACACTGTAGGCAGTATAAGAGATCTGGGGACACAGGTTGACAACAACTCCTCCTTCAAGCACCACATTGCCACTGTGGTCAGGAAGTCATTCTATATGGTACATTGCATTACCAAGGGTTTTTCATCCAGGAAGACATAGGTAATGATCTTTGTCTACTTTTCCCTCATTAGACCACTCCCCAAGTATTATGGCCCATTTGCCATGTACCTCACTAGACACCTGCTACAGCTGGAGAAACCACAGAAGCACCTCACAAAGGGGTTCCCAGGCATTAAACACACATCCTACATGGACAGACTCAGAAGACCCAATCTATTCTTTGTGTCATATCACCTAATTAGCAGCTATCTGTGCTTGATTTACAAAGCCATGTCTGACCCAGCTTGTTGAGAAATGCTACATATAAATCCATCCACACCACACACTGTAGAGACCTCTACATCAGTACCACAATCACCACAAAATGCTGGGGGGACAGGTCCCTCACCAAGAGACTGCACATGCCCTTGAATACACTTCCCATACATGCCATGCAGAGCACCTAGCTGACCTTGTTTCAGAGAAATATTGATAAGTGGATAGGTAATAGACAGTTCAACCCAAGGATCACTGCAGTGGCTATACTTGATACAGGCACTGGGGTGTAATATTGGGTGGAATAATGGCTGGGCCCTTCTATGTACTAGGCTTGTTAAGGCTCCTGGGCCATTACCTACCACAAACTTGTGAACCTATAAAGGGAATAACATCAGCAGGACTGATAAAGTAGTTCAGTGGGTGTTAAACTTATCAAAATAATTTGTCCTACAAACAGACACACATTTGCCAGATGCAAGAGTAGAACCTCTACCGAACTAGTGATTTATACCAGTGTTGAACAGTTACAGCATGCACTACAGAGCTTATTGGGCTGAGAGTTAGCCAAAGGTGCTTGTATGGGAAACGACATCAGCAGAACTGATAAAGTAGGGCAGTGGGTGGGAAACATATCAAAATACTTCTACTTACAAACATACATACCCACACACACATTTGCCAGATACAAAAGTATAACTCCTGCCAAACTAGTCATTTGTACTATAGTGTTAAGCATTTATCATGCACACTACTGAGCCTACAGGTCTAAGAGCTGGCCATTTGCCAAGACTGAGATTAGAACTCCTACCTAACTAACTGTTTATTCTACTGTGTTATGTAGTTATCACATACGCCACAGAGCTTGCAGGGCTAAGAATTATGGAAGGCACTTCTAAGATGACTGATATCTGCAGGAAAGCTAAAGTTAGGAAAGGGGAGGTGTACTGGGTTGGAATGGACCCAAAAGCTTTTAGCTGTGAACTCACACACATACACACACACACACACACACACACACACACACACACACACACACACACACACACACTTTTACATTTGCCAGGACCGAGATTAGGATTCCTACCTAACCAGTTATTGGTACTATCATGTTATGCAGTTATTACACATGCCACAGAACTTATGGAGCTGGGCTTCACAAAAGTGACTTCTATGGTGACAGACATCTTCAGGACTGCTAAGATGGGGCAATGGAAAGTGCACTGGGCGGGGAAGGCCTGTTCATTCCTAGATCCTACTGACATTTCTCTAAGTGTATGAGCATGCCCAGTGTGTCTTTCTATAGTACATGTGGGACTCCATTCCAGGGATTGTTGTACTCCAGTTTGGTTTGTTTTGTACTACAGCCATACCTCTCAACCTGCTGGTGCAGGATATCTGGAGATAGCCTATCCAATTGTGGGGACAAGGGGCAATATAATGATTGTGACAATTTCAATCAGTAATGTATGGTTTTCTAGGGTTACAGGGCTTGTCTTAGCAGACATCTGTCATATATGCCATTTGACACTGTCATGTATTGTTTCAGTACCTGGTGACATACCTCCTCAGATCATCACAGTGATTTACCAGAGAAATACAGGATGGATGATGCACACACAACTTTTATGGGCCAAATGCTAAGCATTCTTGCACAATCCAGCCTGTTGAGGGGTGTGCCTACAAGCATTTGACTGTTGGAGCTGTGGAAATGGTCCAGCACCTTGGTGATATATTACAATCGTGGAATGTCTGTGCATTTATGTTCTGGCCTGGTCTGATTTCCAGTCCACAATTGGGTAATATAAGTCAGACAGGATCAGGGTGACAGGCAGACTCCAGATAAATTTGTAGGGGATAGGATATATGGAGGCTGTGTGTCCTGGGCAGATATGTTTGCCTATAGTTACTGGTACTTTGCATCGGGCTCTCCTCAATGGTTGACTGCACTTGGAGGGTCTTGTGTGTATCAGACTGCTTGACCAGCCTAGAGGTGTGCATTTGTCACACATATATGTATGGTCCACCTCATTTTACTTGGATGTCCACATGTTGGGGTCAGGATGTTGCATAGGATGAGTGATCAGGGAAGGGTGTGTTACTCTCCATGGCTGTGGCCCAGGGTTCTGTGGGTGCAGACATGTCAGCATCTTCCAGGGTTAGGCTTGCCTGCAGTGAGCGCATTCCCATGTTTAAACTCCTAGCCCTGCCTGCCGACTATACAGAGTATCACAGAATGTCCAAATCTATGACTCATATACCTTGTTGGTTACCCAAACAAGTGTGGTTTTCCAGAAAAAGTGTTTTGCAAGTCACTCAGGGTTGAAGTCAGATATTGCTGACAGTTGACATTGCAGTTTCAGACTCCATACCCATCAGACATTCCATGCTGCTACAAATCATTCCATCAACTTTATAACATTATTAGAGCAATATTTCACAAGTCTCATTCTCCTTGGACCTTCATCACCCCATTATTAATGGATTTGTCCCAATTTCTGGCACCCTGAGGCTGGCAGGTTTGCTCCTAGCAGTTGTCAGCATGGCCTTTATTTGCATTTTGTGGACTGTGTTATGTTGGTGTTATGGACCCCATGACACTCCCTAAAAGGCACTGTGGGTGAGGCATAGGCATTTGCCAGAGGCCTGTAGGCCAGTTGTGACAGATACAGGCCATCTGTAGCAGGGCAGTACATTCTGATGATCATATATTCCCAGGCTGCCATCAGGAGACACCCCTTGGATGGCACCAGTAAGTTGACTGTGGGTGTTACTGGCAATTGCTTTCTGTTACTATTTTGCCATCACTCTGGGTGACAGCTGGATGCTGCTTAAATCTAGGAACATGTTACTGCATTTCTATGGGACTATGGGGGGGGGTGACACGACTGTACACGATACACATCTGCACAGACTGTGCTGATATTTGCTTAACGTTTTGGTCCCATGTAGCATAGTGGTGTGACCTATCTTTCAGACTACAGGCATAACAGTATTCATCATGTCAGATTGTTCTGGCATAGACATTTGTAGTTTCCGACGTCTTACCTTTCAGATCCATACTGCCACTGCCAGACCTGCTGTGATATCACTGTGTAAAGGTCTGTGGGTGAGGATTTCAAGGATGTCGTCATGTGGGGGCCTTTGCCAGGCATTTCTGGATGGTGATCTACAGCTGATCTGCTGTGTGGGGTTGGTGGCGGGTATGGGACCTCCACTCTGACATCCATGCATGTGCCCTATGACCTCCCCCAGTTATTTGGCTCACCACATAAGCTGCAGTGGTATTTGTTGATTAGGGTGGTACTGCATGGTGTGGGTAGGGCAGTACTGGGAATACAAATCCTGCCAGTTGTATTATGGTATTACACTGCTATCCCAGTTAGCCACCCCATTCCCTTACATGCTTGATCATTACCATAGATATGCCATCAGAAAATTCCACTTCATTTGTTTAATTTGTTACAGAGACTGGCTTACCTTGTGCCTGCAGCTGTTGTGAGGGTGGTGCTTAAGGGCTGACTATATCGGATGCACACAATACACTGCCAAAACATGGTTAGGTATAGGTGGTGTGATGTTTGGCATCCATTTTGCTGTGTGTGTGTGTGTGCATGCAAGGCATGTGTGTGTGTGTGTGTGTGTGTGTGTGTGTGTGTGTGTGTGTGTGTCAAACAGAGAGAGATCAGGCCCAGGGGCCCTACAGTGTCAGTGTACGTGCTATGTGTTGCCTCTTTGCCAAGGCAAGGCCATACTGGGCATGGTTCCATCTGCCTACAGGGCAGGTTCAGGATGTTCCTCCTCCGAGTCCCTCTGTGCCTGTGGAGGCCTTGGCAATGGTGGGGGGCTGTGTGGCCCTTCTCCATTTTGCTCCTGCTGCAGCTGTTTCCGCAGGATGATATTGTGTAGCATGGCACATACTATGACCATGTGTGCACATGTGGCTGGAGAGTACTGCAAGGCTCCACTGGATATGTCAAGGCAGTGGAACCGTGACTTGAGCATCCCAAACACATGCTCTATAATGATCCTGGTTTGTGTGTGTGCCTCATTATGGCATTCTTGTGTGAGTGTGTGTGCATTTCTTATGGGTGTCATCATCCATGGCTGCAGTGCATAGCCAGCATCCCCCTCTAAATGGCCATAAGTGATGTCCCCCCTGGCAAACCACTGATACAACTGTGAGGAATGCCAGATGTGGGAGTCGTGATAGCTTCCAGGGAAGCCAGCACACACATTCATGATAATGCCTTGGGCATCGCACATAACCTGGCAGTTGATGGAGTGGAACCCCTTGTGGTTTATGTAGACCTTACCCTGGTCACCAGGTGGTACTTTGATGTCAATGTGCATGCAGTCTATGGTACCCAGTACCTTCGGGTAGTCTGCTACATGGTGGAAGAGACTCATATTGCGAGTCCTCTCCTCACGGTTGGTGGGGAATTTAATGTGCTCCTCGGCATGTGGTCACATGGCATCCAGGAACTGGTGGAGTATTCTGGACACAGATGCCTGTGAGAACCCCATGATATCCCCAGTTGGTCTTTGGAAAGTACCTGTAGCTAGTATCTTAGAGCTACACATACCTTGGTATCCACTGGGATGGGTTCCCCTCTGTTTATTCTGAATGTAAGGTGAGGCTGGCACAGCTCCATAATTTGCTGCAGTATGTCCCTGTCCACCCTGTAGCACTCTACTATCTCCAGATCATGTAGCCCTGGTAGGTTACCCTGGGCCTGAACACTCTTTTCCTCCTCCTCATAAGTCTGGGGCAGTTGTCAGCATTGTCCTCTTCACCACCCTCAGCCTCTTGCACATACTGATGTATGAGGGTGATAGCAGCCCCTAACATTTTGTTAGTTTTATCAGGTAAAATTTCTTCGTCTGTGTACACCGGTGGTGGGGAAAAACAGACTGAAAGGTGTTTGCATAGTTTATAGTGATGTGCTGCAGATGCTGCCTGTGTGATTGGCTGAGTATGATACATTCCACCTGCCAGCTCTATTACTTGTATTTGAGTGCCTGTATTCTGCTATTTCCCTTTTTTGCTTGTTCCACTTGCCATTTCCTGTATTTTTTTTTATTTTTGTGGTTTAAATCCCGGTGTGTGCCGTGCATACCTGTTTAGACATGGTAAACAAGGCTATACTGCCTCAGACACACCCCCTTGCTTACATATAAACAGTGCTACCATTTCCTGTGTTTTTTTTTTGTTGTTGTTTATTTTAGCCCCATTGCACACTGCACAAACCTGTTTAGCTAAGTTAAACATGTTTTAGCAGAAATGTCCCTCCCTGGATGTGAACACGCTCTTCATTTCATGGTGTAAGACATTACAGCCTCAGATACACCCCCTTGCTTAGCTGTGCTTAGCTAAGTGCAAACCCAGCCAACAGAGCTCCAATGTGCTAACAGCAAGCATAACATACCCCCCTTTTCATGTTAGTTGCTCCTCCTGCTTACATGAGCCTGTTCTAGCACCTACATGGTTAGGTGCTTGTTTTGGACTTAGAATATTTTGTGATTCAGTAAATTTCACCTCATTTGCATACCCCTCTGCCTTAGCCCATATATACTGCACTGACATGGAACCTTTTCCCTTGACAACCACTGACCCCTGGTATTGTTTTGATTCTGCATGCCATAGACTATAATGGTAAAATGCAGGTTTTCTTTAAACTTGGGTTTTCATATATTTTTTTTTTATTTTCAGCACTATCGTGTTTGTGCGCCACTGTGCTATGCTTAAACAGCCGAGATCAGCCACAAAAAAAAATATTCCATATTAAAATTAAGCATTTTTGTTCATGCCAATGGCCATATATTTGGCCATTGGCATGCCTACAGATGTGAATACATGCTTTTATTTGTGCTGTCATGCCTCCGTTTTCTTTTTTGCAGAAATGTGTTCAGTTAGTAACTGAACACATTTCTGCATTGACACTGTTCCTGCACGGAGACCTGGCAGCTTCCTGAATCGCTAATTCACCTCATTTGCATGGTTTTCACCAGCAAATGAGGTGATTAGCATGCCGCATGGTCTTCTACATGCAGGAACAGTGTAGACAGGCTCGTGCATGTCGGATCAGCTGTTTGCTGAATCGCTCCGCGGCTGAACTCCATGCAGCAGCTGCTACACTGTTTCTGCATGGAATTTTAGCTTTCCTGAATCCCGGGGTATGAATTCACTATTAACATTGTAAAGAAAAGTTCTTACTGATAGCACTGCTATTTGTACAGTTGTAATAGCTTCCATTCACAAAGTATTTACATTTGTTTATCTTATGCTTTGTTTAAGCTGACTTTTTATAAAATGCTCTAGAATGCAAGGATATGTATGTATACCTCTCCACAAAGGTGGTGCCTCAATGGATCCTGGAAACTATCGCCCCATAAGCCTGACTAGCTTGGTCTGCAAAGCTATGGAAAGGATCATCATGGACCTCATAAATAAAGATATTGGGGACCTACAGACACTGGATTCTACCCAGTTCGGCTTTGTTAAGGGCAGATCCTGCCTCTTAAACCTGGTCGATTTCTTTGAAACAGTCACCAAGGCCATTGACGAGGGGAAGGTGGTCCACACAGCCTACCTGGACCTCGCAAATGCCTTCGATACAATACCCCACTCGGGCATTATAGATAATCTCACCAGCTTAAATATAAACCCCTATGTCACTAGATGGGTTGCAAACTGGCTCAAGGACAGAACCCACATGGTTAGAATTGCTGGAGCCATGTCAGACTCCAAACCAGTTACAAGTGGCATCCCACAAGGCTCAGTCCTGGGACCTCTCTTGTTCGGTATATATTTCTCGGAGGTACAGGCCAACACGGAAGGACTGTGGCTGACCAAGTTCGCAGATGACTGCAAACTGGGCGCCATAATCGACTCTCCAACCGACACAAGCATCCTACAAAAGGGCCTCATAGAAACAGACAACTGGTGCCAGAGCCATGGCCTCAAGCCAAACGCCAAAAAGTGTATAGTCATCCCCTTTGGCAAAAACAAAGTGCCCACAAATTACCACATTGATGGTAATCCATTAAGTACGGAAGAAGTAATTAGGTACCTGGGGACCCAGGTTGATAGCAATCTCTCATTCGACAACCACGTGGCCAAAGTGGTTAGAAAATCATTTTATATAGCCCACCTAATCATGAAGGGATTCACATCTAGATCAGGGGAGGTCATCGTGCCTCTTTACTCATCCCTCATCAGGCCCATAATTGAGTACAATGCCCCTTTTGGGATGTACCTTACCAGACACCTGCAGCAACTGGAAAGACCCCAAAAGTACCTCACCAAGAGGATCAAAGGGCTCAAATAGATGCCATATGTTGCCCGGTTAAAGAAACTCCAGCTCTACTCAGTGGCATACCGTCTGCTCAGAGGCGATCTGTGCCTGACGTATAAAGCCATGTCCAACCCAGAATTAATGGACATGCTGCACCTCAGAAAATTCAAATCCCATCGAGCTACGCGCTCAAGAGACTTAAACCTCAGCACTGAAATAAATAGGACATGCTGGAGGGA
This sequence comes from Protopterus annectens, assembly GCF_019279795.1. Classification (NCBI taxonomy): domain Eukaryota; kingdom Metazoa; phylum Chordata; order Ceratodontiformes; family Protopteridae; genus Protopterus; species Protopterus annectens. The sequence continues at coordinate 724,583,993 of NC_056734.1, read as the reverse complement.
CAGATTCATAACCCAGAGGCTCCTTTCACTCTGGAATAAAATCCCAGTCCTGGTTAGGCAGAGTCCCTCGTTGACTCTCTTCAAGAGGAATCTTGATGAGTGGATGGGAGATCGTAGATTTACTCCGGGTATCACTTCTGTGTCACTGTTAGACAGATGCACAGTATACTAACCTCAAAAAAGGGCATAGCAAAATTCATTTTAAAATGGGTGGCGAAAGCCAAACACACTCTGGCTAGGCTTGTAAATGCCCTAGGGTAGATAGCCTAGTATAAACCTATGAACCTATGTATAGGTGTGACATTCTAGACCACATAGGTATTAATGAGTTAAGAATAAAAAATAAAAAAACAGTATAAACCAATGAAAAGCATGAAAACTAAATAATAAAATAGTGTAACAAACAATAAATTGTTAAAACCAGTTATTCATATTAAATACTAGCAATTAATTCCTTAAACCTTGGGTTTTAAACTTTTATATGAAGTCTTCACAAAACACACATTACATCCGTAAGCAAGATATATACATTTACTCTTTGTCATTTATGCTCAGTATATCATTTTTGATAATGATGTAACCTAAAAAACATAAAAGCAGTAATGTAGGTTGCATATTGCTATACTGAACACAGATGTGAGTTCAGAACATTATTATATATAATGAAAGCATATATATTAGAAGTGAACTTTGTGCCCTTTTTGGCTAAGCCAAGTAAAGTTAAGTACTCAAAGAATGCATACTGATGACAAGGTAGTGCTACAGAATGCATATTATAATTGTGGCATTACTGGTTTGTAAAGATTAGCCTAACAAAATGTAAGCCAGAAGAAACTTGGATAAATTAATTTGACATTCAATAGACTCTATGGATAAAAACAGCAGAAGGAATTGAAAATAATTAAAGAGGTCTAATCGATGTGATCATTTCCAAGCTTACTGAAGCCTGACATATTGCTCATACCATCCTATCTGACTAATTCAAGATTTATATCAGAAAATGTCATTTCACCACATTTTTACAGGGGCTGTTCCCCCTATTCTGCAGAATGTGGGGACTCTGCCACCATACTCCTGACATCTACATCAAATCAGAAGAAAGGAAAATATATTTCTCCTTTTATCTGAGTCATTGGAAGCTCAGAGCTTTTGCCTTTAGAGATCAGAGAGTAGGAAAGAGCCCCTACAACAAGAAGGGGATGCAGGAGATTATGCCCCCTGGAAAAAAAAAACACAGTAACATTTAAATTCATTTAATGTACTGTGACAGCCTACTGAGCAGTGGCTTTTTGGTCATTCAAAGCCAAGTAAAGGAGACAAGTGCAGGGTAGAAAAGCATGAGGGGTGAGAGAGGTAAGTAAAGAAGGACTAAGGCATTATTAATGACCCCAAGAATATGGATGTTGAGAAAAAGGAAGAAGAGGACAGTGAATATATGTGAATGACAAATGTGACTGTTCAGATGTGAGATAAAAGAGGAAGGGAGAGTGAGAAAACTTAGAACAGAGAAAAAGGGGTATTAGCACTAATACTGTCTCAACTACTAACCAGAAAAATATGAGGAAACTTGTTTGAAGACTGTAACATGTTTAGTAAATAGACTGATATACAGACTGCAAAAGTGCATCTTTTTTTCAGTATACAAGTTACAGATAAATTCCAGTGTGATAAAAATTACCTCAGTGGGGTGTCCATTGTTAATTATATCATCTTATACTGCAGTAACCAGGAATAGTTACTGTGTTCTCAGTATATGAGTAATGTTCCTGTTTTAGTATTACTACTGTAGTACTGAATACTAAAATAAGTGTAGACCACTGCACATCTTTGATGAAACATCATTTGCTAACACATATCTATGTTAACCTATTTAGAATGCAGGTACCTGTTTTTTGTCCCTTCAGGCTGCTACTGGATCAAAAATGTGCAGTTTATGGGGCGGGGATGGATTAGCTGCTGCTGATAAGTATACAGCTGTTAACTGAAGGGGTGGTGCATTTGGTGACTTTGAGTAACAAAACAAAAATAAATAAAGAAGATAATTTTACCTATCCTCACATCAGTAGTCAAAGAATATGAAATGTCACTTCCTTTACATAAAATTAGAAAGGAATCCTCCTCTGCAAATATGCTTCTTGGGTCTACCTTAAAATATAACAAAACAATGGATTAACTTAATAATTTGTACCATTAGTAAATGTATAGGTACTTGTGCAAACAGTCTTCATCCTTAGCTGTCCTTAATTCATTGAAAGCAGCATCTCAGAAGTATGGAAAAGAGTTAGACTACCATATGGTTAGCTTAGTTAGACCACAGAACATGTCATACAAATGGCCTGGAATTAGACCAAGATGAGTAAACATGCAACAAAGTGGAAAAAATAAAGGTTCTTAAAATTGCACTGTAATGTTTCTACATGTGACAACTTAAGACAATTCTTCTTCTTTTTTTAGCTGTCTTGTCATCATAGCAGAATATACATACTTAGAAATAGAATAGCTGGTTAACAAAAGCTATATCCACACAGTGTTAGCACGTTAATTCTATTTCTCAGACTAAGTTTCGGCCACAGCGTATTTTGAAACACATCATGTATTTTTAAAGCAGTTATTAGAACTGCTCTGATAATTCATGAATCATACCACTACAAACGACTACATCTTGAGGTTTCCAAAACCTTCCTCTGTGGAGGCTGCTGGCTACTGATTACTACATGCAAAATGTGTAGGAAGGACTTCAGCGAGAAGTACCAGCATATATTTGTGTTGTACAGTACAATGCTGGACAGCACAACAAGGCAATCACAGGGTGGGAGCAGCAAGGTTCAAAACCTGTGAAATCCACCATTTTTATTCATAAATGTATGAAAACAAACATAATATATTCCTGCTTAAAAAGAGAGAGAGAGAGAGAGAGTGAGACTGAAACTACTGCTGCCATGAATTAAAAAGGAATCTGTTAATTTAGTGAATAATTTAAATATACCAGCTTAAAGCCCAGCTTCAAAAACAAGTGGCAGGACAGTCCATTCTTTCTTAAAAAAACAACACTGAGTCTTGAAGGAAATTATAGGTTCACATACCATCTAATAATATCAAGTCAGATTTCCTACATTTTGCAGTCATGTTTGGCTAAAGGCTTGTGAAGAGGCAAAGCACACCATATTCAAACAGGTAAAATGTCCTCGCCCTATGGCCAGAATACTGCCTCTTATATCCATAAGTCAAGCCTTAACTGGTGAATAAGGATTCTGCCCTCATCAACAGTGTATACTACAGAAAGGTCATTAGTGCTACAGCAGAAAGAGTTTGACTGCAAAGAAAACAGTCAAACTACTTTTATTCATTTTGGGTATAAAGGGATCAAACATTGTTACTGCTCATAATACAAGAGTAAGGACTTAAAACAGCCACTGAAAACTTTTTAGTCCCAAATATTTGCTTGGTCTAGAGAATAGTTTGGTGTATAACCCCAGGCTGCTACTGGATCAAAAATGTGCAGTTTATGGGGCGGGGATGGATTAGCTGCTGCTGATAAGTATACAGCTGTTAACTGAAGGGGTGGTGCATTTGGTGACTTTGAGTAACAAAACAAAAATAAATAAAGAAGATAATTTTACCTATCCTCACATCAGTAGTCAAAGAATATGAAATGTCACTTCCTTTACATAAAATTAGAAAGGAATCCTCCTCTGCAAATATGCTTCTTGGGTCTACCTTAAAATATAACAAAACAATGGATTAACTTAATAATTTGTACCATTAGTAAATGTATAGGTACTTGTGCAAACAGTCTTCATCCTTAGCTGTCCTTAATTCATTGAAAGCAGCATCTCAGAAGTATGGAAAAGAGTTAGACTACCATATGGTTAGCTTAGTTAGACCACAGAACATGTCATACAAATGGCCTGGAATTAGACCAAGATGAGTAAACATGCAACAAAGTGGAAAAAATAAAGGTTCTTAAAATTGCACTGTAATGTTTCTACATGTGACAACTTAAGACAATTCTTCTTCTTTTTTTAGCTGTCTTGTCATCATAGCAGAATATACATACTTAAAAATAGAATAGCTGGTTAACAAAGCTATATCCACACAGTGTTAGCACGTTAATTCTATTTCTCAGACTAAGTTTCGGCCACAGTGTATTTTGAAACACATCATGTATTTTTAAAGCAGTTATTAGAACTGCTCTGATAATTCATGAATCATACCACTACAAACGACTACATCTTGAGGTTTCCAAAACCTTCCTCTGTGGAGGCTGCTGGCTACTGATTACTACATGCAAAATGTGTAGGAAGGACTTCAGCGAGAAGTACCAGCATATATTTGTGTTGTACAGTACAATGCTGGACAGCACAACAAGGCAATCACAGGGTGGGAGCAGCAAGGTTCAAAACCTGTGAAATCCACCATTTTATTCATAAATGTATGAAAACAAACATAATATATTCCTGCTTAAAAAGAGAGAGAGAGAGAGAGAGTGAGACTGAAACTACTGCTGCCATGAATTAAAAAGGAATCTGTTAATTTAGTGAATAATTTAAATATACCAGCTTAAAGCCCAGCTTCAAAAACAAGTGGCAGGACAGTCCATTCTTTCTTAAAAACAACACTGAGTCTTGAAGGAAATTATAGGTTCACATACCATCTAATAATATCAAGTCAGATTTCCTACATTTTGCAGTCATGTTTGGCTAAAGGCTTGTGAAGAGGCAAAGCACACCATATTCAAACAGGTAAAATGTCCTCGCCCTATGGCCAGAATACTGCCTCTTATATCCATAAGTCAAGCCTTAACTGGTGAATAAGGATTCTGCCCTCATCAACAGTGTATACTACAGAAAGGTCATTAGTGCTACAGCAGAAAGAGTTTGACTGCAAAGAAAACAGTCAAACTACTTTTATTCATTTTGGGTATAAAGGGATCAAACATTGTTACTGCTCATAATACAAGAGTAAGGACTTAAAACAGCCACTGAAAACTTTTTTTTAGTCCCAAATATTTGCTTGGTCTAGAGAATAGTTTGGTGTATAACCCCAGGCTGCTACTGGATCAAAAATGTGCAGTTTATGGGGCGGGGATGGATTAGCTGCTGCTGATAAGTATACAGCTGTTAACTGAAGGGGTGGTGCATTTGGTGACTTTGAGTAACAAAACAAAAATAAATAAAGAAGATAATTTTACCTATCCTCACATCAGTAGTCAAAGAATATGAAATGTCACTTCCTTTACATAAAATTAGAAAGGAATCCTCCTCTGCAAATATGCTTCTTGGGTCTACCTTAAAATATAACAAAGCAATGCATTAACTTAATAATTTGTACCATTAGTAAATGTATAGGTACTTGTGCAAACAGTCTTCATCCTTAGCTGTCCTTAATTCATTGAAAGCAGCATCTCAGAAGTATGGAAAAGAGTTAGACTACCATATGGTTAGCTTAGTTAGACCACAGAACATGTCATACAAATGGCCTGGAATTAGACCAAGATGAGTAAACATGCAACAAAGTGGAAAAAATAAAGGTTCTTAAAATTGCACTGTAATGTTTCTACATGTGACAACTTAAGACAATTCTTCTTCTTTTTTTAGCTGTCTTGTCATCATAGCAGAATATACATACTTAGAAATAGAATAGCTGGTTAACAAAAGCTATATCCACACAGTGTTAGCACGTTAATTCTATTTCTCAGACTAAGTTTCGGCCACAGTGTATTTTGAAACACATCATGTATTTTTAAAGCAGTTATTAGAACTGCTCTGATAATTCATGAATCATACCACTACAAACGACTACATCTTGAGGTTTCCAAAACCTTCCTCTGTGGAGGCTGCTGGCTACTGATTACTACATGCAAAATGTGTAGGAAGGACTTCAGCGAGAAGTACCAGCATATATTTGTGTTGTACAGTACAATGCTGGACAGCACAACAAGGCAATCACAGGGTGGGAGCAGCAAGGTTCAAAACCTGTGAAATCCACCATTTTTATTCATAAATGTATGAAAACAAACATAATATATTCCTGCTTAAAAAGAGAGAGAGAGAGAGAGAGTGAGACTGAAACTACTGCTGCCATGAATTAAAAAGGAATCTGTTAATTTAGTGAATAATTTAAATATACCAGCTTAAAGCCCAGCTTCAAAAACAAGTGGCAGGACAGTCCATTCTTTCTTAAAAAAACAACACTGAGTCTTGAAGGAAATTATAGGTTCACATACCATCTAATAATATCAAGTCAGATTTCCTACATTTTGCAGTCATGTTTGGCTAAAGGCTTGTGAAGAGGCAAAGCACACCATATTCAAACAGGTAAAATGTCCTCGCCCTATGGCCAGAATACTGCCTCTTATATCCATAAGTCAAGCCTTAACTGGTGAATAAGGATTCTGCCCTCATCAACAGTGTATACTACAGAAAGGTCATTAGTGCTACAGCAGAAAGAGTTTGACTGCAAAGAAAACAGTCAAACTACTTTTATTCATTTTGGGTATAAAGGGATCAAACATTGTTACTGCTCATAATACAAGAGTAAGGACTTAAAACAGCCACTGAAAACTTTTTTTAGTCCCAAATATTTGCTTGGTCTAGAGAATAGTTTGGTGTATAACCCCAGAAAGTCTACAGTCGTAATGAATAGTTATGCCTCATTTGACGGGATACTCCCTGCATTAAGTGAATACCTTTCAATAAGAATGCCCACAGAACAGCAGTGGATCTAATACAAATCATCATCACTTCTTGAGTTATTTCATTTATTATTATTATTATTATCATAGCTGGATCAACTCAGTTCTTCTGGACCATTACCCAAAACTGTTACTCCTAAACAGCTCTCAGTAACACAGAATTTAGGAGTACTAAGTATAAGCAACACATACCATAGTGACTCACAAGTCCAAATCACAATGATTTGAATCCTGGTCCTACTAACACAAGTAAAGGAGGATTCTGTCACAAGCTGCTATACAATGTAATTAGCTATACAAACTGACTTTATAGTGGTGTAAGTTATCAGCAATTTATCAGCAACCCCATATCTCCTTGAGTATTACTATTATTAATACCCTTCATGGTCACATATTTATAGTGTGGGGAGCTGCTATTTTACCTTGATGAAAATATAAACTCCTGGCCCCATACATGTGCATCCTATGGTAATAATATATGGGACAGTCAGGTGCTTTACTCATACAGACATTATATATGTCCAATGTTTCAATGTGTCACTGTATGCTTTTAATCACACTATGGTGATCAGTTGCCATTTTGTTAGTACGAGAGCTGGACTTCTTGTAGTTGCTCAGTTACATCTTCTAAACCAAAAATATATGACCAGCAGACAGTGGAGACCAAAGTAAATATATAAAGTGTATCAACAGACTGGTTTTGGCTTGTATTTATCACAAAGCCTTTATCAATGTGAAAAAACATAAAAAATATACCCCATTTATAGTGTGTCATCAATCCTAAAGCCAATCACAAATGTTCATTTAACCCAGGTACAAAGAGCACCAAGGTCTATCCTTAAGAGAACTGGGGTATCAGATAGTTCAGGGGATGACTTCTCTTCGGGGCTGGATAATGAGACTCTCTCTTCCACAGGCTCACCAGCACAGAAACATAGAAATTCCAATGATTCTATGCAGTTAAACCCAGAAGGAGGGGGGGTAGGAAGCATAGCAAATATAGAGAACATAGAGGGTTTGCTTCACAAATTTGTACGGAAGTAAAAAATGATAATGTGTTAAATATTTCTTCCTATCCCCTCTCCTCTGTAGAGAGGAACATCCTAAATAAAGGTTTAACATACATTCTCGGGTTTTTTGTATCTGAAGAATCTTTTGCAAAAGATGTTGTTGATTTTTGTCGAATTCTCAATTTGAGATTATTTTTTCAAGTCGGATGCAGAATCATGTGATGTTGATCAGTTTTGATACCATAAGTCCTCTTTTGTTCCGCCCATGAATCACAATGTATTATCATTCCAAAATTCTACTTTAAAGGATTTGCATTTTCAAACTGGTTCTTTTCAAGTTAAGTCCAGTAATGTTACTAAACGGGAGATGTAGGTTATCTCTAAGTTGGCTGAAAATCATAATATTGTGATTCTAAGGGCGGACAAAGGAGGAGCTGTGGTTGTACAAAATTGGGATCAATACAACTTGGAAGCAAATAAACAATTGGAAGATCATAGGTACTATCTAAAATTGGATTACAATCCCACAAAGTTTTTTCAAAAACAAATTGATGACTTCCTCACATTATCTGTGGAGGAAGGAATCATTACTGACAGGATTAAAAAAAACAACTCACAATTGTAGACCCCAGGGACCAATATATTTATTTCCTGCTTAAAATTCACAAAAATGTATATTGCCCTCCTGGTAAACCGATTGTCTCTGGGAGGGGCTCTTTGACGGAGCCTTTGTCACAATATCTGACCAAGTATTTGAAACCTTTGCTTGTGTGGGTTAAATCCAGACTTAAGGATACCACAGAATTTTTACAGGTCATCTCGAAAATGCAACTTGAACCTGGTTGGTGGCTTTGTGCACTAGATGTTAAAGCTTTATACATGAATATTCCACACTGGGCAAGGCTTGAGGCCCTAGAATACTGGCTATATAGGTCAGAATTGTACCGACCAGGTTTTATTACTCTTTTTCTTGGTCTGGCTGAGCATGTATTAACTAAAAATGTATTTTTCTATCATGGGGCATGTTACTTACAGATCAAAGGGACAGCAATGGGTGCCTCGTTTGCCCCCATATATGCGGATATCTTTATGGCGTATATTGAGGAACAAATTTTGTATGATCAATCTCATAATCTATATATTGATCAAACTGATATTTGGAGAAGATATCTGGATGATTGCTGGATGGTATGGAGGTCAGATGAGGAATATCTTGGGGAATTTGTTGAATATCTTAATGAAAATAAGTGGGGGATTGAATTCATGGTGAAGTGCCACCAGAATAGGATTACTTTTCAGGATGTAATGGTCATCAGGGCCCTGGATAATACTCTCATCGCTGAAGTATACAGAAAATTCCCCGAATATAACTCTCTGCTCCATGCCTCCAGTTATCATCCTCCTTATATATGCAAAAATATCCCTAAATCACAGTATATGAGGGTAAAACGTATATGCTCAGCCGAAAATACATATTCGCATTTCCGAGATGACCTAACCAACAGGTTCAAGGAAAGAGGTTACCCAACAGGACATGTCACACAAGCACTAAATGTGGTCAATGAGATTAACTGGGATGAACTCCTGCAATATAAACAGAAGGATTCTGACACCACAACAAAACTTAGGTTTGTGACCACATATGGGCGGAATTCAGGGTTACTTATTGATAGTGTAAGTCAGAATTGGAATATTCTTATGGCAAAAATAAACTATCAGAGGTCCTTGGGGTTAGGTGTAGTTTCTCATACAGAAATGGGAAAAATTTAGCATCATATTTTAATCACTACAAACATAATTGTCATATGTCTAGTGAGAAAAAACAAAGCACCATCAAAGGAGGGTTTGTCAAGGGGAGCCACCCATGTGGACATTGTAGGCACTGCTGCAGAATGCTGAAAACTATGTGCTTTAGTAGCAAGAACACCAGCATGGTATTCAAGTTTCCTTTTTTTGCCAACTGTAGCTCAGAATGGGTTGTTTATTTAGCAACGTGTCAATGTTCAGCCTTTTATGTTGGACAGACGTCCAGGGTGGTGAGACATAGAATTTCTGAGCATATGAGTGAAATTAGGAACCAGCGTGACACTAACGCTCTATACAAACACACTCTAATACACAAAACTGCAAGCTTCCAATTTACAATAATAGATAAAATTATAGGGATGCAACCAAATAAAACTGGATGGCATGAACTGCTCAATGTTAAGGAGAAAAAAATGGATAGTTAAACTGGGAGGGCTCTTTGCACCTGGGTTAAATGAACATTTGTGATTGACTTTAGGATTGATGACACACTATAAATAGGGTGTATTTTTTATGTTTTTTCACATTGATAAAGGCTTTGTGTACAAGCTGAAACCAGTCTGTTGATACACTTTATATATTTACTTTGGTCTCCACTGCCTGCTGGTCATATTTTTTTTGGTTTACAATAGTATTTTAGGACCCTGCAGACGCCTTACTTGCAGAAGCTTTTTTGGGTCAGTTACATCTTGACCAGACATGATCTGAGCACTGGAAATGAATGAGACCATTTAAGTATTAATACAGGTATGTTATAATCATAATCTTTCTCCTTTTACATACTATCTTGAAGCATTATTATTCCAGGTGAGCTATTCAAGGACTTGACATATTCTGTGCTCAGGCCTACCATGCAACATTAGCTGTAATAAATTTAGGGTATGGAAGGGATGCAAGTTATGTTTTTGGAACAGCACTGCTGAGTAGGACTTGATTTGATAGTTTTGTATGTGGTACCACAACATTTTAATTATAAGAGAGTTGCTAGAACAACTTTTAGGAGATATTCATTCAGAAAAAAATAAAATAAAATAAGCCTCCAGCTATACACTATACTCGGGCATGTTTTAGAAGTATTGCTAATGAATGCATTTCTGTATGTGTGTAACTATATCTATATTTTATTTTTGAAATATATTGTCCCTATTTTATGTGATTCCCAACTGCAAGGAATATGACCAAGAGTGTAGATTTTATTGGCTCTGACAGCAGGCGGGCCCAACAAAGAGCTAACTGATAAGATGTAGTATATAGCTACATTTGTGAAGTGATGTGATTTCTTTTTTATATTGGTTTCATGTTCAATTACGTTAGAGTGTGTGACATAAAAGAAAACACCAAAATGGCAGCTGTTACATAGCTGATGAAATGAGTGCCAGATAAACATGACTTTTGCCCTTTTTTCCCTAGATCCTATTTACTCAGGTACTAAGCACAATATTTTTCCTCCCTTGTATCTATAGTAACTCAGATGAACATCAGGACTACATTTTGTTCTCCCTCTCTTTAAGTAAATTTTCCTTCAGGATGTGTGAGTCACTATTAAAGATAGCCATTTACTGACTATCAGCTGTATTTTCGTGGGTTGTTAGGTCCAAATAGGCATATGCTGTTTTAATGGAAACATGGGAAAAAAATTCCCAGTTCCATCATATTTAACAATATGAACAGTCATGAGATATAATAATACAACTTTTAAATGCAAATCACAAACCGTGAGCAGTCTAGTTCAATGTATGGATATGAATTTGACAACTATTATAAAAGAAAATGAATGAATAAAAGAAAAAATCTACATAAAACCTAAATGCCAACACAAAATAAGATTAACTTTATGAAAGACAATTAAGAAAAACTCAGTTACACACATATTTTAAATTAAAGTCTAAAGAGATGCAGTAAAAGAGAAAAATGTGTACAGGTATATACAATTTATTACAATCTGAGATAATAGTTTACATTTTTAGTGCATTTCATATGTATGCTAAGGATAGATCTGTTATATTAATAACTGCCCTTTTGAAATTAAAAGGGTTGTCACTGCTGAATGCTTAAAAAAGATATGCTACTGCTCACTGCTACACAACAGGGCCTTAACTTACTTACTTTTAAATGTAGGAAAATTAAACCCGTATTAGAGTGCAAAAAAAAAAAAAGATGCTCCTGAAGTTTAGAACAGAAAGTATACCAAGCTATGGGCATACCTCTCAACCTCTTAACTCAAGAAATCTGGACAAAGCCAAAAATAATGGGGGAGCAAAGGTGCCAAAATAGGGACAACATTTAAATATTCCCAGATTCGTGGATTGTTACTAGGCTAACAACTGGGGGGAGGGGTCTTTCTAAGCCTAGGCAAGTTTTCCCAAAGATATAATGATGTCAATAAAGGGCCATGCATTTATAAGTTATCTCTGTCCATGAGTGCCACGCATGTTGTAAATTTCCTATTCCCCATCCATTGGTCTAGGTTGTGCATAAAATGGTTGCTCTTACAAACTTAGAAAGTTGCTAAGGATAAAAGGTTTTGTGTTAACATGCATTTTCTGAAAGATATGAAATCTGAAACTCAAATGTCCGTCATTATTTAGCGAATTCAATCCTCAGTGACTTGCCAGAAAGCCACAAATTTTATGATGAACAGGCCAAAAATATGAGTCAAATATATGGACATTCTACAACAATCTGGACAGTTAATGGGGTATGTGTTGGCTGTAGGCATAACTCACACCATCTAAGGCTGTAAAACAAATAATGGTGGCAAATATATGCATGCTATGAAATTTCAGATATATTACAGCTTCAGTGTTGCCTGGATGCAGATCTTATTGTTCATAGGTTCATAGGTGTATATTAGGCCAATGGCCCTGGAGCCTTTACAAGCCTAGCCCATAGAAGTGCCATGGCATCATGCCGCAATTAGTTCCTGGTGCCTCTATCAAGTAGCCATCCTAGACCAGTGGATGGGGAATAGGAAATTTACAACATGCGTGGCACTCATGGACAGAGATAGCTTATACATGCATGGCCCTTTATTGACATCATTATATCTTTGGGAGTTATCCCAGGGGTGAACTTTCTATTTCCTATTCAGTCATCAAGATTTCTCTTGAAAAGGGCCAGTGACGTACTCTGCTTGACATGTATGGGAAGTTTATTCCAGAGCATGGGCAGTCTTTGGGTTATGAACCTGTCCCTCCAGCATTTTCTGTTGATTGTGGTAATGAGGTTGAGGTCCCTGGAGCATGTGTTGAGGACGGATTGGGATTTCTTTAGGTGTAACATTTTTAACAGGGCTGGGTCAGACATGGCTTTGTAAGTCAAGCAGAGATCACCTCTTAATAGACGATATGAGACAGAGTAAAGCTGGAGTTTTTTTAATCTGTCCATGTAGGGCATGTGTTTAAGGCCTAGGGTCCTCTTTGTGATGTACGTTTGTGGCCTTTCCAGCTGTTTCAGGTGTTTAGTGAGTTACATACCAAATGGGGTATTATACTCAATGATTGGTCCAATGAGGGAAGAGTAGAGAGAGATGATGTCCTCTTTCTTCCTGGATGCAAAACCCTTGGTAATGAGATGTGCCACACAGAAGGACTTTCTGATCACAGTGTCATTGTGGTGGTCAAAGGAGAGGTTGCTGTCAACCTGTGTCCCCAGATCTCTTATAACACCTTCAGTGTTCAGTGGGGTACCATCAATGTGGTAATTAGTGGGAACTGAGTTTTTCCCAAAGGGAATGACGACGCATTTTTTGGCATTAAGCATAAGGCCATGGTTTTGACACCAGTCAGTCTCAGTGAGGCCTTTCTGTAGGATATCTACATCACTTGGAGACTTAATAAGGGTTCCCAGCTTGCAATCATCAGTGAACTTGGTCAGCCAGAGTCCATCTGTGTTGGCCTGGACTTCTGAGAAGTAGATGCCAAAAAGTAGAGGACCCAGGACCAATCCTTGTGGGACTCCACTTGTGACTGGTTGGCAGTCTGACTTGGAGTCTGCTACTTTCACACTGTGGGTTCTATCTGTGAGCCAACTTACAACCCACCTAGTGATATAGGGGTTGATGCCTAGTTTGGTGAGTCTGTCAATAATTCGTGAGTGGGAAATGGTGTCAAAGGCCTTGGCCAGATCGAGGTAGGCTGTATGAACTGCCTTGCCCTCATCAACAGCTCTGGAGACTGACTCAAAGAAGTCAACCAGGTTGAGCAAGCATGATCTACCCTTCAGAAAACCAAATTGTGTGAGATACAGAGTTTGGAGATTCCCTATATCCTTGTTAGTTAGGTCCATGATGATGCGCTCCATAGCCTTACATATCAGACTCATCAGGCTAATGGGGCAATAATTCCCAGGGTCTGTAGTCACCCCCCCTCCTTTATGGAGAGAGATAAATGTAGCAGTGCACCATTCTGTAGGGACAAAGCCTGAGGTGAGGCTGTGATTGAACAGGGCACACAGTGTGGTGCAAGTTCACTTTGCAGTTCATGTAGAACACAGGCAGGGATATTGTCGGGTCCCATGGAAGCTGTATTCTTGGCCTTGGATAATGCAGCTTTAACCTGTGCTGCAGTAATGCTGGGTGCCTGGCATTCTTCCGCTATCGTGATTGGTCCTTTGGGGGGGGTAAAGGTACTGAATCTGTCGGCCAGTATGTTGGCAATATCTGTTGGCTCAGTATAGGTAACTCCAGTGTCTATCACTGTGACAACAGATCCTGCACTGTGTGCATGCCATAAGCTATGGCCTTTTCAGCACTTGCACCATTGCTGATCTTTCTTATATCCTTTCCTCCTTTTGCTGTGATATTGGACATACAGGAATCACAACACCTCACCCCCACCACCTCACAGTACAATTGGCCAGTTACCTAATGCAGGATCACATTAATTTTATATATGGAGACCTCCACTCCATGGTTACATATTATCTAACCAAGCTGTTTGCATCTCCTGTGCTTCCCAATAATACAGCGTGCAACTTAGATCTTTGTTGGAGAATCATAAATAGCAAACATAACCTGAGGTGATAGAATGTAATTCAGCTATAGTAATGCACATGCAAAACATAAAAAACTATAAGCTGGAGCTGCATGTATACTTCCAGGAGAAACGTGTTCATGACATATTACAGACAAAATAAACCAGTGCAGATGTAATACCTATTCATTCTTGTTTGGCAGTCAGTGGCTAAATGTCTGCATAATGACCATTGATAAAATTATTTATATATAGCTGTGATTTTGCTGCACCAGTCCTTTTTTAATCTGTATCCACAGTCTTAGCTAAGTATGTATCTGGTCAATTAGAGAAGGTAGTATTCTGTTCTTCTTTTTCTTTTGGCTGTTCCCATTAGGGGTCACCACAGTGGATCATGTGTTTCCCTTTCTTCCTGTCCTCTGCAGCTTGTTATCACACCAAACACCCAACTGGTCTTTCGCCTAGAAGGCAGCATTCTAAGCCTGCAGATTTCATGCTGGCTGCTTAGTATATTAGGGAGGGAGAGGTCACCAGTTGAGATCTTCAGGTTTTTAATCTCCTTCTATTATGTTCACTGGTTTATGACGTTCTCTTTCTTCTCTACCCATCTCATGGTACATATTGCTTCCTTCAAAATGTGCCCTCTCAGCTGCATTCACAGCAAACCAAACAGAACATCTGTTTCTTGTGCTGTTAATAAGAAGATATCAAAATACACAAAATTCTAAGCCCCGGTACTGATGCCTCCTCCCCATCACTGCTCCATCTCTCCCCTTCTCAGAATAAACTGTCTAGTGTAGATGACTATCTGAAACAGATATGGAAGTAGTCAGAACAACCATCTGAGGTGCATGATTTGACTCAAAGACCACAGCCCATGGCTATTCATGGCACTTTGAGGTATAACCATAGATATCTCATCTGGTATCCTGGGTAGTTCCTCAGACTGGCATCCCTTCTATCCAAAGTTGTGGACCAAAAAAGATATCCTGAGAGCTGAGGATGAAAAAAAATATTCCATACTTCAATAACTGTAGGAAGAAGCTTGCTACACCTATAGCAATCTATTGCTACTGTTACTATTACACACTGAGGTTCACCACAAGAGGGACTACTGTATCTCTCTCTATTCATTTATGAAAACCCAATTTTCTTGAAGCTTCATAAATGAATACTGTTTCTGTACTGTAGTTCTGCCTCTTCGCACCTGCCAATCATGCTCTCTAACAGGTTGTACCCAGGACAGCCACCCTCTTCCCCCACCCTGGTTATAATTCTGCTTTAGAGGACTCAGACTGTCCACTTTTAAATTCAGCTGTCATTTATAATGGTGATACAGATGAACATGTATGAATAAAATTCAAAAATCATGAAATGGTTTTAGGTGAAACACTGATACTTGGAGACCAGATGTCATCCCTGGACAGGTCATCTGGTTTCTGTTTAAGATATATTTGTCACATTATGTAACTTTCTTCCTCCTGAGGACCTTTTGGTGGTGGTACATTCCATGATATCTTCCCATTGTGGTCACTATAACTCCCTGCACCTGGGTCTACATAACACTTAGCTGGATCAATTGTAGCAAGTGCAGAACTCTGTAGCTTGATTATATACAAGTATTCCCAAGGATCGTCATATTACAATGGCTTTGTGGAGCATGCATAGGCTGCCATTTCATGAGTACATCCCTTTTAGAGCTGTGTTCTTAACTTACGTAGCCTTACATGAGACATCTATCCCTTATGTCAAAGTGGTGGTCTTGGTCTATTACTGTTCAGTTTAGTGCAGTTTTCCTAAGAATATCTTTCTGTTACTGAGATCCATGAAATTAGATCCTCCTAAGACAACAGATGTGGGATACCCCCTTATTGTCTGACATCAAGAAGTCTGTAAGAACTCTTATTTTCTTTGCCTTACAAAAAGTTGCTATTTAACCAAGAATGAAAATTAAATATGTTTTACTTCATTGTGCTCATATTATCGTTAGTGCGATTTTTAGATTTTATCTTTGAACTTAAACATTGTTTTACCATGTTATACTTCCACTGTAATCATAGTAAACAAGGTAGTTGTAGCCCTGCTAAGCAAGGCTTTCAGCATAATCAAACAGGCTGCAATGTTACCCTTTCGTGCTTGTCATAAAATATTTTGGCATATTATGGGATGCTGTGTACTAAAGCAAGTCACGCAAACTGCAGTTATTTTAATTTTATGGTGTAGTGCTGTAAGGCAAGGCATGTGTTCCACACCCACACTCTGTACTGCAGCTGCATTCACAGTAGGCTAAATGCAAAAACGTAATTTGGGGAGAGTAATTGTACAGTTAACACTATTGAGATGTTCTTTGGTAAGAATCAGTGAAGAACTCAACCCCTGAAGCTGGAGTGGTCATTTTCCTTCAACAAAAAGATCAAACTATCATTTATTTTCTGAAATAGCCAACATATTGAAATTTATTATCTCTAATTGTCTATGAAGCAGACAAACTTAGTCTGAAATAAAGAAAATGACAAACTTCCTTTTAAGCTAACTTTTATATTGTTTCTAGTTATAAAAAAAACTATATAAAAATGTATCATTTTATTTTTGGCACCATAATGAGAACAACTTTCACTACCTTTTCCTCAGTTTCTGCTGAAAAGTGAAATTCTTGTTGTGGTCAACAAATATGAGTGATAACTTCGGTATGAGTTACACATTCTGAGAAATTAAGCTGCACTGCATGCTTTCACAGAAGAAATTATCCCCATCATGTAGACAGTGTAGAAAAGGCAGTTAACTATGTACAGCACGTACTTGTGGGTATAGTGTGTATCTACAGACTACATAATACTTCACTTGTAGTTGGGGAAAAAGCTTTCATTTCCATTCCCAGAACATAAATGCAAACACATTAAAGTCAGAAGGTAAAAAAAAAGCAGATGGGGTAACTGTCACTGGGAAGTCTGCACAGTAAATTTGCATGCCCAAACTTCCAGTATGTAAGGTATGCTGAAACAAAAAAGTACTTGTAAGAAATTCCCTTTGACGTGAATGCAGTGCTCAAGATAATACAAATAACTTTACAAAAAATGCCTTAGATGTGTCTTTGCTTTTCTACTTTGTCATCTAAAGACTGCCAAAAGACAATGAACAGGCTCCCAAGAATTCTCATATGTCTGATGAGTGTTTATGGAACACGTTCTATTGCTTGGTAATTTCTGATCATGTATAAGCATTTTCCCTGCGTTTATATAAGAAGAGGTCAAAATATCACAAAAACATAGCCAATAACATACAACATACCTAACATACCTAACATACAATGCTATGTCAAACCCAGAGCTGTTGGACATGCTCCACTTAAAGAAATCCCAATCCCTCTGAGCTACACGCTGTAGGGACCTAAACAGAACATGCTGGAGGGATAGATTCCTGTCCCAGAGACTTCCCATACTCTGGAACAGACTACCTATCTATGTCAAACAGAGCTCCTCATTAGCACTCTTCAAAAAAAATCTTGATGATTGGATGGGAAATAGGAAACTCACCCCGGGGATCACTTCTGTGGCTCTGCTTGACAGAGGCACAGGAAAATAATTTTCTTGGGTGGCGAAAGCCAGGGTACCTTTTTGGCTAGGCTTATATAGGCCCTAGGGCCAATAGCCTAGTACCTACCTATGAACCTATAACGTGGTACCCTTCCTGACTCCATGGCATAGCAGGATGGAGTTGTGAATATGACACAGACAACCTGAGTTTGACTGGTGGTTCAGCCACTGGAGGTGCTGCACAAGGAGGTGAGAGCCACGGATTTTTAATGGTTTATCCACTCTGGGAAGCAGGGTTTTTTGCCTGCAGTCTGACATTTCCCCAGTATCAAGGATGGTGCCATAATAGTGTGGCAGATTTCTGTTAGCATTTTGACAATGAAGTGGAGTGGAGCTACATACGGTGATGTATTTGATGATGTCAGTAGATCTGCAATCTTAGTGTATGTAAAAAAAAAATTGCCTCATGTGCAGGACAGCAGTTATGACACTGACAGCTATTTCACACTAAACAGCTTCCATGTCCCCATCCCCTATTAGTGTGGCTCTAACCCCAGGGGTAGCACGGGGACACTAGAGGTAAAATGCTGCAATGGGAGCAGGTTCAAGTAGCTGAAGGTCAGCTGGAGAGGGCACAAAGGGGCAACAATAAAAATAAAAATAAAAATAATGTTATCCTTAAAACATATTTGCAATTAAAGTTTGACATCTTTAAAACTGGTTTCATAGCTTTGTGATGGGTAGAAAAATGCATTTTTACACAAAGATATTTACTGAAGGCCTAACAAGAATAGCTCAGAAACCAGGAAAGTTTAAACAATGAAAGATTGTTTTAGGAGGGTCTGTAATGCAGTGCTAAAATGTTGGTGACTGAAAAATTAGCATTATGGGGCAGTCATGATAACAGTTTTTGTGGAATTGCTTGTAATTACAATGCTGTCACAAAACATTTTTTTTTTGCATGTTCAGCTATCAGGAGTTTGATTTTGCATGATTTCAAAACTTTCAGACCACTGTAAATATAAATAATTAACCTCAATATTTTTCACTTTATCTTGTAGACTTCTATCATAAACCAGTTGATTTGGGAAATGTAGTACAAGGCTACTTTTTTCTACCCAAGGTCCAAGACTTTCACAGAGTATTCTTGTCTTTTGTGCAATAATTCCATTATTGTATGGTGGCATAAATGCATTGTCTGAAATTACTGAATGACAGGCTTGGCGTGAACATTCAATATGACTTGCTCTGAAGACACAAGCTCTATATCCAATTGCTGGATCTCAAAAAAATAACACAAGATGCAGCATAAATATGTAACAAGACCAATTATCCACCACACAGTTCTTAGAAAACAAAAATGATCCTATAATTCTCCAAATTTTCCAGAAAATGTATTTTTTTAATAGACCCCAAATATGCCTCATTATGAAAAATACAGAATGTTTAGCATCATAGATGGTCATTCTCATGAAATTTAATTGATGTATTGTACAATATTTTCATGACCTTAGTGTCATATTTTGCAGAACTGGGAATTAAAGTCACATTCAAATACAAGGGAATAGTCTGTGACTTTGATTCTTGTGTGAAAGAGATGTTGTTTGTGGATGTGGAAGAGACCTTACAAGGCTGGGCTTGAAAATTTAGTGGAAGCTTATCTGTGAACTATGCAGTCAGAGTATTATTGTGAATAAGCTAGGCCACACTCTATAATGAAGTCAGCAGTTTAGAAATAGTGACAGTATGCAGTGCAAAGGATGGTTGATATACCAATTTCATCTAACACCTCAAAACCAAAAAATGACCCTACTTACAAAGTTTTGAAATTATTCAGATTTGGTCTGTTGAGTCTTGCAGTCCTTAAATATTCTATTTGGGTCCATATAAAGATTCCTACTAAGAAAGAGATAGGGTGAATAAAGCACAGTGTCAAGACAGGCTACTGTGATGGATGCCCCCCCCCACCACCACCACCAGGGAAGACCTTCAACAAATCCCTGGCTAGTGAGGAAGTGCCAAAGGATAGGACAGCAAAAAGTGTAATATCCTTGTTTTTTTTTTGGGGGGGGGGGTGGGGGGGGGGCTGAAAACATCTGGAGAACTACAAGTTCTTAGATTAACAACAATAGTAGAGAAAGACATTGAGAAAAAATCCTGAGGAGAAGGCCACAATAATTTCTACAGGACAGAACAACAATCTCCAGGCATCAACCAACATGGGTTCATGGACAGGAGTTGCTGTCATTTAATCCTTATCCAATTTTACGATTCAGTTACGGGTGAACTTGACAAGGAAGTACTAGCAAACACAATCTGCAAGGACTTAAGCAAGACTTTTGACTCTGCCACACAAGAGACTGATAGTTTAACAGCCAGTCATAGGTTCATAGGTTCACAGGTTCATAGGTGTTTACTAGGCTAATGACCACAAGGGCCTTTTTAAGCCTAGCCATGCATCCCAAATCTCTGATGAGTTCTGATTCCCTTGATAAGTGTAAGCGTGGGCCTGGGAGATGAACCATTTGCAGGTTACCTGTTTGCATCAGAGACACAGGTGCCAAACCAGGGATGAATTTCTGGTTTCCCATCCAATTGCCCAAGCTGCACTTGAATTGGATTAGGGAGGAACTCTGCGTCACATGGATGGGGAGCCTGTTCCATAGACAAGGTAGTCTCTGAGATATATACCTATCTCTCCAGCAGGTTCTATTTATATCACAGGCAAGGTTTAAGTCTTTAGAATGGGTAATTCTGGTACTGTCTGTTTTGTGGATATGCAGGAGGTCCATCAGTCCCAGAGAGAGTAGTAACTTAAGAGTTAACAGGACTAAAGATGCATATTTTGCATTTACGAAAAATCCAAAGAAGAATCAAATGCTTCAAAACCTTCTTGAAACATTGGAGTCTGCTAGCTCTGTTGAATGGCTGACTTCAAATACCATAGGATTTCACAGCTGAGCATTCATAGTTGATATAAGTAAAAAAATAATAATGTAGTACTGATGATTTGCTATATATGTATGGATGGGGGTTGCTGTGGTGGTGCAGTTGTTAGCATTTTCACCTCACAGAAAGAGGTTCTCCAGTTTGATTCTTGGCTGGGATGCCTTCTGTGCAGAGTCTGCATGTCCTCCCTGCAGTCACATGGGTTTCCTTCAGGGGCTCTGGTTTCCTCCCACATTACAAAGACATGCAGCAAGTGGATTGGATACTCTAAATTGCCTGTAAGTGTGTGTGTGTGTGTGTGTGTGTGTGTGTGTGTGTGTGTGTGTGTGTGTGTGTGTGTGTGTGTGTGTGTGTGTGTATGTGTAGGTGAGTGGTACAGATGAACTACCATGGCAGGGCTAGCCACCCAGCAGTATAAACCTTGGCTAGAGATGATTGCCACTGTTGAAGTGACACCCCAACCCCATGTGCAAAAATGGGAAACGGGTATAGGATGGATGATGGAAAAATTTTTACATCAGTGCATTTCATGAAATATTTTACAAAAGTTGAAAACACTTTTGTAGAAAGACTTCAGCTAAAAACTGTATGCTTTGATGTACACTAGTGTACACTACACAGTGTGCACTATACAAAGCATGCACTACACATCTGGTGTGCACTACACATAGCGTGCACTACACATCTAGTGTGCAGTGACAACATTCTGAATGCCCCAAAAAAGGACAATGTCAGCATGGAGGCCAGTGGTACATAACATATAATGGACCACAACCAAAGTAGAGAAGGAGCCATATAAAGGCTAGTTGCCAAAGTTCAGAAGTGAGGCTTTCTTTAAAATGACAAAGGTTACTCAAACATCAACTCATTGGAAGTAAAAATAATTCAGAAATGTACATCTAGAGGAAGAGTGAGGACATTCTTTATACAGAATGTAAAAATATGCACTGTAATGTGTAAAGCAGTAAAATAAGCATTACTGAGTCAGAAGCATACAAATAAGTAGTTGAATAAGGTTTGTTTTGGGAAAAATTGTCAAATAGTTTATTTTATAAAAGAGAAAAAAAATGAAGGCTGCTAGTGTTCCCATCCACTACAAACCCTTGTATCCCCTTTGTGAAATAAGAATTTCCATTGGTGTTCAGTGAATGGTAATCCATGAAGCTACAAACAATGTTTATTTCACATCTAGGTGAAGAGTTGAATTAAAGCAATGAGTACAATGAAGTGTTTCTATCATCTGATTATTATATAGGTATATACCTAAATAAGTGTGTATGTGTGTGTGTGCGTGTGTGTTTGTGTGTGTGTGTGTGTGTGTGTGTGTGTGTGTGTGTGTGTGTGTGTGTGTGTGTGTGTGTGTGTGTGCGTGTGTGTGTGTGTGTGTGTGCGTGTGTCTTTGCATGTGTGGAATGGTGGTATTTTTCAAAATCCCTTCAAGGGCAACACCTTCCTTAATACAGTATTAATAAACCTGAGGTCCTCATGATACCCCTGAGTTGTGTCTCTTCTTAACTCTGACCATAATATGTCTATTTTTAAATAAATAACTAGGAACAGTACAACCAAAATTAAATTTACCTCCCTGGACATGTAGTGACAAATGCATTTTTTAATATTGTCATGAAAGACTTAAAACTATATGACTAACATTTGCACCCAAACACACAAATAAATAGAATAAATATACAGGGAAGTTTACGGGCAAGTCATTATAGGAGAAGCACTAAATCAACAAATCATACAACTGAAAAAAGAGGTGCTACCTGCTATAAAAGAATTTTAGCCCTTAAGTTAATTAAGATTTATGATGCTGCTAACTGGTGTTATGAAACTGTTGTGATCTAAATTTGATACAAATCTACTTTCAAATGTTGAAGGTAACAATAATGTCTTTTACAGCTACATCAGAAAACTTAAATGAATCAAGAATGTTGAACTGCTTCAGTAAATAACACAGCAATCTCAATGTTCTAGGAAATATTTAACATCCTAGCAAGCAGATTGTTTCCAAACTTCATCACTCTGAAGAATAAACATAAATTTGCTATCAATGCAGGGGGAAGGTATTTCATATTACCAAGGATATAATTATAACAGTATTAAAGAACAATAAAACTGTTTCAAGGGCCTAGATAACAATACAGTTTTTCTTCTTTTTTGTATAAAGATAAAGGAAAGTCCTAATAAACTCCTATCAATAGTACTAAATAACTTATTGATAATGGAATTTGTAACACAATAACATAGTTCTGGCATAAGATAATAGTACTTCAGTATACAAAAAGAGTCATGGTCAAGTCTGAAACAGATAATTATAGTCACATCACGTGAATATGAAATCTGTGTGAGGCTGTGGAACAAACAATAATGAGACCAGTTCAGAAAAGCAAGGGTGATCTATTTCTCATTCTCCAAGATCAGTACACATTTGCCAAAGGCAGATTTTATCTTCAAATTAGGTAACCCTTCATAAAAGAATTATGGTATATGAGGGACGTACTGTGCTCACAGAATATATTCTTGGTATAATGACAATAGTTTATCATTCAGTGTTACAAATGTAGCACCATTAGGTTTGGAGAGAAAAAAAAGTAATTACAATTTTATTACATAAAGCAATGACAGCTTCTGAGAAATGCTAATTGAATTAGAGACCTAAGAAACACGGTGCTTGACAAACTTGACATCAAGTATTGTGTCGCCACTATAATAACAAAAGCAGGCAGAGTTGCCTATGTGAATATCAAAAGATGGTCAAGCCAATGGAACTAGGTTATAGTTCTTCTGTACACCATATTAATTCATGCAATTATTAATTATAGTGTTATATCTTGCAACTGTTTTTTCCCCAGCAGTAAGTATATGTACAGAAAGTAGAACACTTCATAACAAGAATCATTACACTGAAAAATAGGTTTACTCTTTTTTGTAGCAACACGTGGCTTTAGAACAAAGTCAGACCTGTTTCTGTTAAAGAATCTGTATGTAGACTACAGCCTGAAGAGCTCATGCAAATAAACTAATGCTGAGAATAAAGAGATATTCTGTACAACATAAGTCATTACTTTGGAATAAATGTTTTGTAGCAGACAAAAAAGTACATTGACATAATGTATTTATACATAATCTTAACACAAATATGTGACATACAAATTCTTACATAAAGTATAGGCAGTCAGGATTCTTGAGAGGTCCTTGTATCACATGTTTATATCCCATCATATTAACTTATGAATATATGAATCAATGAATCTGTGGATATGGCACATCTCTATGAAAATGTACAATTCAAATCTATTTTCACTAGACTACTCCAATCTTGCACTCTGTGTACACTCAGATGTCTAATAACAATGCCTGCGCACACATTACTCGGACATACCAAATACATATAAAACAGCCCTCTGTACACCCACATATTTATACTGCACATAAAAGCCATATACTAAGAAGAGTATTTTATGACAGTGGCAAAACCTCCACAATATTCATTCTATATGTGGGGATGTACCTTTCCATCCTTACTCCCACAAAACTGTTCTAACTTTGAGGTCTTACAATCTGTCAATGGCAACCAATAGCTCCCACTGCTCACATCTCTCCTCCATATCTTCTGACCCCCTACATGCACATATATATATATATATATATATATATATATATATATATATATATATATATATATATATATATATAGATATAGATAGATATACATATAGATATATAAATATAGATATAGATATGATTGTCACTGCTGAAGTGACACCACAACCACATGTGCAAACATGGGAAAAAGGGGTTGTGGATGGATGGATGGATGGATGAATAAATTTACACTCTCCATATATATATATATATATATATATATATATATATATATATCACCATATCCAGCATGCCTTCAAGAATACTTGCATGCTTCATAGCTTTCATACAAATGCACAGTTATATTTTAGCATACTCTCTTCATGTTTCAAAACCCAAGATGTGCAGTTCCTGCATCTATCAAACTAAATAACCAAAATATGTATCCCTTTTCAGTAAAAGCATTTACAAGTTATATTATTAAGAAGATTACATCTTTCCTGCATTATATGAAATTTGGATAAATCAGAACTTCAGCATTTGTAAGTTTCTAAGAATTTATCAGTTTGTTTGTTTATTTAACATTTCTTAACAGGACAATTGAAATGATTTAGGATCTATGTTGGCCAACAGGGAAATATGTCAAGAAAAACAAATTACAGAGAAGAAGTGATCAGAATAAGATCTATAAATCATAGTGTATGTGTGTGCATGTATGTGTCTTTCGGCTTTTCCCAGTTAGGGGTCGCCACAGCAGAACTCCAGTCCGCTAATGATTGGTAGTTGATTTTTACGTGCTGAATCACTAGCCCTGATGCACAACCTTCAACGAAGGTACGCCCATTCACGCATGTCTCCACGCAGAAGACGCTCTAGCTGAGAATCGAACCGGACAGCGTCTTACTGTGAGGCGACAACGCTACCGCAGCACCACCACCGCGGGTTTTAAGATCTATAAATCATAGTAAGACCTTTAATTGTTGGGATAACCTTGAAATGTTGCAATTGAAATAACATGATTCTTAATATGTTAATTGTATAAGATTATCTTGATGATTCAATCTATTCCTATCATTCTATAACAATATGTGAAGTTGAATTTCTTCCCTTCTGTGCATATATTGTAAATATGTTATATTAATAAAAATGTTCTTAAAAAAACAGAAAAAGAAAAAAATACAGTCAGATTAAGAATGGTGAGCATTATATATGTAATGTACAAAAAGAGGCAGCAGTAAAACAGTAAGACATTTAAGTAATATTATCTTCATTTAAAACAACTTCAGGTGATGGGGAATGAGGAAAGCATTTCTACATAGTTATTTTTCAGGTGAAAGAAGAGTTAAGTACTGAACATTTTTAGCTTTTCAGCAATTACTGATTCCAGGAGATAAGGTCCCTCAGACATTTGGTCTAGGAACAGAGAAAGAATGAACAATAGACACTTCAGAACTTTGTTTTGATTTACACTATAATATTAAGGTATTACTGAAACCAATTAACTCTTTATTAAGGTTACTTTGCATTTTAAATCAGTAGAATAACAACTTTTTAATGGAATAGTGTTCAGCATTTAGCATTTCCTAAGATGCTTTGTAATTAGTGGCATGACATTTCAATTATAAACACTCACACATCATGAAGTTTTATTTTTGCATGTATTTTGGCCCATCAGTATTGAATTAACTGTGTTAACCCAATATCTTTCTTTCTTAAGAACCATAATTTCCAACTATCCATATCAGCTTCAGTCTTCTCAATAGCCATGTTAACATACATACGTATATCTGATTTGCATTTAAGTCCAAGGTACTCAAGATCACTTAATGTGATGTTTATATGTTCAGTAAGTTTACAATATCATTACTGCTACTTAGAAGAAAGACAGTTGATTTATCATGGTTTAATTTATAGTTTGTCTTACTATAATCCCCACATATTTTATAAATCATGGTCTAGATTCAGAGTTGTATTGAAAACAGAGGGGTATGTTATCTGCAAATCAGGTAAATCTGTGTGAATAAAAGAACTTGATCCTTAGTAATGAGGGGATTTGAAAGAAACAATCCAGAATGAAGGTTCAAGAGAGAATGAAATGATAAGGTACCTTGTACTTGTAGAGATTTTCATCATAGCGAATATTTTACAGTTAATAGAAGCTCAAGTAGATGCTGAGTTATATAATACTTTTATAGTCTGATTAACATTTTTGGGAAACTGAAATTTGGAATAATAATAAACAGAAATACTATGTGAACTCAGCCAAATGCTTTGCTGGCAACTAAGACAAATAGCATTGGCTAGTTATTAGGGTGAACACTGCAAAACAAGGGTCAGTACAAGTGTGATATCATCTTTTGTCTAATTTGACTTCATGACACCTAAATGCAGTCTAAAGATAATTAAACAAGACAGAACTACAAGTAAAAATCATTGAAAATATCTTAATGTCAAGCTTAATCTGAGAACTAGGATGATTTCTTTTTATCAACAAGGGGTCTTAATTACAGGGTCTATATTATAACAACGAACAATCAAATGATCAAACGTTGTTATATCGAACTCAAAAGTTTGAATTCACAACACATCGAACTACCAGAACAGAAAAAAATCACTGTTCCCTAAAAAAAAAAAAAAAACATTCAAACATTACATAAAGTGGGGTGATTTGCCCCCCACAGCCCCCGATGGGGCGGCTGTGCTGCCCACACCCACCCTACCTAAATATGACAACTCCGAGATCGCACTACAGTGCTGAAAATGGCAAAGTGACAGAAGTGGCCAAGCGACTTCTTTGCCAGGGAAAAATTTGCTTATATGCTGCTTCATCATTTTGCGTTTTCGACATTTGAAGTTCGACCAAGACGCATTCAACAAAATGAGTCTTCAGTCTTCTGATAGGAACACTAATTACATTTGAGAATACAAATTCTTTTAGATTTATATATATATATATATATATATATATATATTTATATATATATATATATATATATATATATATATATATATATATATATATGTAAGCCACTAATACTGTTGTGTTTAATATAATTATACAGCTTTAAAGGAACTGGAGAGCTCTACAGTTTGTTTTGTATATGTCAGCATTAATGCTTTTGAGACCTGAAGCCTTCCCTATTTTGAGGTGCATAATAGAAGACTAAAGTCTCTTCCAGAAAATAAAAAGTAGCATCACGCAATGGGATGAAGTAATTAGGAACTGAATTCAAAGAAAAATAAATAATTGTCAATATCTTTATGGCTTACATGCAGTTTTTTTGATGCATATATTTTCTCATATATATGATAAAAACGATATATATATATATATATATATATATATATATATATATATATATATATGTGCATATAAAACTCGCTATCAACTTGCACTGATTAAATATAGTTAGATCAAAGGTTTATCTCATTAAGCTAGTTAGAAGTTTAGATGAGACTGAGGCCCACTCTGCATATGTCACTTGAATCCGAGATTTGAATAATGAAAGTGAAAGATCTGATGCAGGTAATAATTTTAGTTTATTTTTGTTTGTCCATTAGCTGAGTAAATTTATGCTGGTCAAAGTTCAGTTTATTCATAGGTTCATAGGTTCCTAGGTAGATACTAGGATACCTATATAAGCCTAGCCAAAAAAGTACACTGGCATTCACTGCCCAAGAAAATTATTTTCCTGTGCCCCTGTCGAGCTGATCCACAGAAATGATCCCCGGGGTGAATTTCCTATCTTCCATCCAATCATCAAGATTTTTCTTGAAGAGTGCTAATGAGGAGCTTTATTTGATATAGATAGGTAGTTTGTTCCAGAGTATGGGAAGTCTCTGGGAGAGGAATCTATCCCTCCAGAATGCTCTGTTTATTGTGGTGACAAGGTTTGGGTCCCTAGAGGGTGTAGCTTGGAGGGACTGGGATTTTTTTAACTGGAGCATGTCCAACAGCTCTGGGTTTGACATAGCTCTGTATGTTAGGCAGAGATCGCCTCTGAGTAGGTGATATGCGACAGAGTAAAGCTGGAATTTTTTGAGATGGTCTGCATAGGGCATCTGTTTGAGGCCGGTAATCCTCTTTGTGAGGTATTTCTGCGGCCTTTCTAGTTGTTGTAGTTGTCTTGTGAGGTACATACGAAAAGGGGCGTTGTACTCTATAATGGGTCTAATGAGTGACGAGTAGAGGGGAACAATGACCTCTTTTTTCCTGGATGAGAAACCTTTTGTGATGAGATGTGCGACGTAGAAGGATTTCCTGACTGCTGTGACGATGTGATTATCAAAGGAGAGACTGCTGTCCACCTCTGTCCTATTTAAATTACACAGAATATGCTCATCAATTAGCCCAAAATTGCTTTTTGGTGTTTAATAAATGAGGCCTTACTGATAATTAGACCATGAAATATGCATTTGATTTCTGCACATTTTATATTATATAGAATCTAATCATCCTCCCAACTTTTTATTAAGTCACTATAAAGCATTGCTTAATTTCACATCTGCTTTGGTGTCCTCTATTTTCTACCATCGGGCATGTTACTGTACTGCTCGTCGAAGCTTCCATGGAAAGTCGCAAGGCACAGAATAGAAAAGGATGCCCCAGCACACAGCTATCCTGATTTAAGTAGAGGCTTTTCCTCTTTGGCTTAACCTCCATTGCAGAATGCATGCCTGTTCTTCTCTTTCACTTTTTCGCCCCAGCTTCCATCTAGGGCTATAGCCATGCACAGAATTGTACTTATCCCTACACGTATTAGCCATAATTTAAGTCTCTAATTGCTAAATGTTTGCCACAGAACAGTCAACTTAAATTCACCAATGCACATATCAAGAAACAAATATGTTCAACACTTTCACATCTTAATATAAATGAAAGCAGCAAAGCTTATCTTAGGTAAAATGTAACATGTAAGATTATTGGTAGCGTGAGCCATTTGATTAACCTGAGAAAAAGTCAGTCTTACCCGGTTCATTGTAATTTGACATAGCTTCTTCTAATCAAGCTACATGCATTACTCATGCTTCTGATGCACATGCAGAGAACAAGAAAAATGGTGTATGGAAAGAGATAATTTAGGCTAGGGTCACACAGGTCATCATGGTGGGTATTTGCTGCCCCAGCAACCATAGCCAATAATGAAAATCTATTAATTTATAACCTGTCTGGTAAAAGGTTCTTAAGCTTTTACTAGGGAGGAAGACTGGATAATCATACAGAAAACCTTGCAATCTAGATAGTTTGTTGGGTAAATCTGACACTATGCATGAATAGAATCTATCCTTGGAGTAAACATTGTGAGTATCCATTCAACTGTCAGTTCAGAACGCAAAGAAAGTCAGTGTGTTCCTTAGGCTGACATGCAAGGTAAGCTTCTTTTATAAGCAGGTGATTCTACTGAAGCTACTAAAAGGGCTGCAAGCTCTGTACCTTTATTCAGTATCTTATAGACTTTTGAGGGTAGATCTCTGTCTTGCTTACCACACTATTAGAGACCCAATTGTCCTGGACCTCATGATTCTCTCTAAGTCCAATATCTTCACTAGTACTACAGCAAAGGACCTAAATCTTCCCCAACAGATAAATAAAACATAATGGAAGGTAGATTTATAACGCAGTGCCTCACAAACATTTGGAATAAACTTCCACCACATGTTAAACAGTGCAACTCGTTATTCTCCTTTAACCAAAAACTAGATGAGTGGATGAGTATCCACAAATTTACTTCTTGATGGCTGTCCTGGTGAATGGAAGTGCTGCCTGATGGAGGATACTGGCAATGCAAGAATGGTCAGATGAGACTTGTGTGGCTTTGGAATGTCTACGAATCTGTAGTCTAATAATCCACTCTACAGATGAAAATCCTATGTCTCTAATAGGCCTTGTTTATCTTGTGAAAAAGGTCAAGATATTTGAAGTGAATGTTTTTCAGTATTATCAATATTTCTGACATGAAGAAGGTATAGCAAGGCAAGATCTTTCATAGTCTAAAACGTGAGGCATCGATCTCCTTGTAACAGCTGATATGAGCTAGAGAAAGGAGGAGAAATGAAAGTGTTTTTAGTCTTTCCATGTAGATAGGCAACTCATGCCTTTGATTTTTTTTTAGTTAGAAATTTTGTGGTCTTCCTGCTTGTAAAAGGTGTTGGGAGAAGTAAATTACATTCCTTAGAAAACATTGTATTCTGTGATTGACATGCTGTGGGAAGAACAGAGGAAGATTAGGACATCCTTGGACTTGGGAAAGACACCCCTGGTAATTAACCAGAAAAGGGACAATGATCTCCTACCTACAACTGACACATGATACTGGAAGGATAGTTCAGTTGATGAATGTACCTAGATATCTAATGACTCTGTCAGTCATGAATGTGATTCCCTTTATGTGGCAATAAGAAGGACAGACTTGTTTCCCAAAGGCAAACAAGCATATCACAGTTTTTGGCACTAAAGCTTAAAGCAATGCCTGGCACACCATCTGTTGGTTCTGGCAAGTCCCTCTTGGAGGATATGAGTTCCCCTGAGGTAGTCAGTAATGACAACCATTTAAAGGTCTTCAGCAAACTTGATTAGCCATAGATCATTGACATCTGCTTTTAAGTCAAAGAAGTAGATTAAGAAGAGAAGGGGGCCCACAACAGAACCCTGAAGGACACCATTAGGTATCTGCCTTTTAGATGAGAAGGTAACACCTGCTCTTAGTGTATATATCTGATCAGCAAATCAATTTGGCATCTAATGGGTGACATGGGGGTTTATGTCTGGCCTAGTGAGCTTGTCAGCAACGCCAGCATGGGGAACCAAAGTCCATATAGGAGTGATGACACGGTAGCCTTTGTTGATGGCATCCATTATATTTCAAAAAAAAAAAAAAAAAAACAAGATTAAGGAGACAGGATCTACCATTCATTGATTTCATGAAGTCAGACCAGATAGGATTGATGGTTTGTAAATCAGCAATTTCATTGTCTATGAGAGTGACCAAGATATGTTACATGGTATTGCACACAACACTGATGAGCAGTACTTGCCAGGGTTTGTGGTGTAGCCACCCTTGTGGAGTGGTACCACAAAGGCTATTCTCCTGGAACTGGTGACATATCTTGTGTAAAGAATAAGTTAAAAAGCTTTAAATGGGGGTCAGCAATCTTATACTTTACAGTAAATTGGAGACAGCCCATCAAATAGTCTGGACCCATACAGTTTTTTAATTTTGGACAGCACATTTAGGGTTTGTTCTGTAATGACTGTGGGGAAAGAAATTTATTGATTCAAGGAAGGAAAAATATGAGTATGACACAAAACCACTGGATCACCAAGAGAAAAAAAACTGATAAAAGGAGTGCCTGACATGGATAAGTCATACATTTTAAATAAATGATAGATAAAAAGTTAAAATAAATATAAAAAAATCCATTTACCACGTGTGGTGCCAATGTGTATACATACATGCACATGTACATTAATCAAGATCAGACGTAAGCTAATCCCATTCTCCAGGATGGCACACAAAGCTTCTGCTGTACTTCACTCACCATGTGTCAGTTGTAATGCACTCTGTTTGAAATAAATTCCATTTCCATACATGTTTAGCCTCCCTTCCTGTCTCAACAAGAATACAACCTCTCTTGATCTATAGGACTACTGATTCTGTAGGAAATGGAGAAGTATTCTCACTGCAGCTAGTTTGATTACCCATTAACACACATGCAGACATACAAATTCACACACCCAGTACAGGCTGATAGGCAGGTTTAATCTGAGTTATATCAGCTCATAGAAGAGGAGGACTAAGTCAAGTACTGTGAGCTGTGGCATTCTAATAGTTGCAGTCCAGGAGCACAGGTGTCCTCCATTTTGTACAAGACAAGCCTGCATGCAGATTGTTCTATGTGGATCATACAAATGGTGCTTTTTGCTATGTAGTTGCCAGACAGAACAGAGCTAAGGATGCTAGAATGGCCTGGTTCAAATGACCGTCATGCACTATGGCTTCATTGGAAGAATGCGACAGAGTGAAACTTCAGAAAAATGATAAGCTAGGGCCTAAAATTGGTAAACTTTAGTACAATATAGATAAGTATTGAGTATGTCTTATTTCTGATCCAAACAAGGTATGCAGAAGAGATATGGACCCAAAGGAGTAATGGTAAATGCAAATTAAGGTACACTACACTCTTAAAGCAGGCATAGCAGGAAATAGGTTAATACAAATTCATGTAAAGTCCAGGCACAGTGACATTATCTATACTAAAGGACAGCCCAACATTGCATGCAAGTTGCACTTGTTTTACATGGTCAGAGATATTTTGAGTATCTTTTTGTATATCTGTCCTACACATGCAATGCACAATAATATACAATGATGCTGCAAACACATACTTCATATCAACCCATCTTTACCAGTTTGAATTCTTCCTTCTTAGGATACTATCCAAAGGTGGACTGGGCTACTCTAGCTAAATTGCTGCACTCTCTATCCAGAACACCTGAGAATGAGCCAGGCTATCTAAATGGCTGTGAAGTGAACTCCCACAGTATAAATCAGGTTAGTGCAGCTGGCAAAATGCTGCCTTGTGGTTTATTTACCCACAAAGAGGAAGTGACTACTGTTTCAACAATCCAAGAAGTACAAATTAATAATTGCAGATTGTGTCATTGTGGGGAAATAGGTTATTTCCACCATTTCTGCAAAAGAATGTAAAAAAAATGCTGATCCAGTAGTTGAATAGCTGGATAGGTTGATGTGTAATCATGGCAAACTACCTCATTTGTCCAATTTAACAAAAAAGAAAAGAACCTCGATGAGTGTTGCTTTAAGCATAAAGTTTGTTAGAACTACAGAATGAGGAATTATATTCAACAAATATTCCAGCAGATGAAACAAAAAAAAAAAACGTAGAAATTTGAAGCAAACAAGGATTAATGCATACAGCAACCTTGTGTCAGCTATTCCACAAAATAACTAATCAGGTCCAGTTCTGTCATAATTTGAATGCCAGACCTGAATACAAGCAGCTTTTGTAATTTCATGGAGTAGTTATCAAAGCAGATTAAATGCATAAACCAAACCATATACAGATGAGAGAAAATTCTTGCCCCAAAACGTAATAAGTTAAGGAGCAGTGTGTGGGACAACTACAGACTGTACGGTCTAAAGCTTTGTGAAAGTTCAGAAAAAAGACTGAGTAGCTTTGTTTGGCAAAAAACTCCCTGCATGAAATCAAGTTAAAGTGACTTGGCTTAAAATATATGAAAACCCTGCATTTAGGTAAAGCTGATGCAAACAAAGGGCTGTATTGTTACAGCAGTACAGAAATGCATTCCAGGAAGATGCAGCTATACTAAAATAATAAGGCAAGGCTTGTTCTATAAGCAAATGCATTATAAAAGTTTCCAAAGCCAAGGAGAAAACTGTTCATTCTTCCTTGATGTTAAAGGTAGATTTGGCAGGCTGTAGCAAGCCAAGATTCTGTCTGTTGTGGACAGACGTGAAGTGGTTTGTCCACTGCATTAGTGCTAAAGATTACTGGTTAAGTTAAAACTGAATAGGTTTTAGCAATAAACAAAAACTAGAAATTGACCAGAATCCACTGCCAAGACTTGGTGAAATATTTTTTTTGCATATTAAATAAATGTTTAACCAGAAAGGTAGTGATATTTACAATCTAACGTGAAATAAGTCTTCAAATGATATCAAATAATCACTAACACAAGTCTTTAACTCTACTACATGCAATTAATTGATCAAAAATAAAAAAGAAAAAGAAAAAAGAAACGATTACCACATGCCATTTGTTGATTGGATGCTTCTCAGACCCTTCTGATCAAGGAAATGCAACATATATATATATATATATATATATATATATATATATATATATATATATATATATATATATATATATATATATATATATATATATATATATATATATATATATATATATATATATATATATATATATATATATATATATATATATATATATATATATATATATATATATATATATATATATATATATATATATATATATATATATATATATATATGTATATATGTATATATCTATCAGGGAATCAAGCAGTGCACAAAGGAAAAGAAATATACAGACACAGGCAAAATATACAAACTTCACAGACATGTTGACCTGATGTCAGACTTTATCCCTAGAATTCTCAAACAGAACTTAACAAATGAGCTGCAGTTCTGACAAATATAACTTATACAAAACTACTAGGATAGCTGCCTTTGTGGGCCATTTTAAGCCTAGACAATTTCCATCATGGGTGAGAATCAAACTTTGTATCTTGTGTGCAGTAAGCCAACCCCCACAAAAACAAAGAAGCACAAGGAATGTGCTCTGAAATAATGTAATGACTATAGGTTCATTGAGATGTAAAGTAAGTATGTATTTTTTAAAGACAACACTGTCTTGACATCATATTAATGTGAATATTGGACTTCAGAACCCAAAAAGAAAATTGATGCAATTGGTAATGCTCCATGTGCCAAATCAGTGGTACAGGTTAGATTATTGTTTTGGAGTGAAATGACTGCCAGAGGTGCAACCCAATATTACAACACTGTCACAACCACTTATCCTGCTGCATGAAAGGAATGACATGCAACAGGATGAGATGAACAGGTCACTACCGAATTTGGAATATATTACAACCAATTAGACAAACAGATTATCTCTTAGCAGTATTTGATGGTGGATAAGATGGTCACTGCAGTTACTGTCAGAATTTCCATGGCTGTCTCTCAGTGGCCTTGTTAGAATGGTTATAAAATGAAAATGTTTGTATGTAGATGCATAAGGTGGCCATATCTAGATTAATAGATATACTGGAAAAAGTCACAATTTGTTCTAGGTTTTCAGCCAGACTGAATTAACCATCTCTTATTCTACTTCATCCTTGAGAATGACATACTTCTTGGTGACAGGGTATCCATGGTAATGAAACTGGTCTATTCTAGCACCATGTATCCTTTATGAACACATTCAAAATGGCCAGGGATATCTGATTCTTTGTCAGTGACAATAATGTAAACAAATGGATATTGCCAAGTCTACCTATACAAAATTTGATTTGTCATAGCACCTTATGACAATATGCTTCAATTTATGTATAAAGGATTAAAGTATATGACAAAATTTAACACTATGACACATAGAATACTTTGATGCATACCCTCTAGGAAGGGTAGAAGAAAAAAAAAAGTTTTAAAAAACACTAAGCACTGCAAAGGAAGCTAGAGAATGTTTTGAAAACATACAGGAATATTCTGCCATGATGCAAGTAGGGAAAAGTTATCGGTCAGATTCCATAAAGCCTACATGGTCCATTTACACAGCGTGTAGAGCACTATTTTGGATTAAATAAGCAGCTCTGTGATTATATGAGGTAGTACTATGTGCCAGGGAGAGCAGAGCAGTGCATGTGTAACATATGCCAGCATACCTAGGTGGAGATTTGTAAAGGATTTTATGTCATTTGATTATCACACTTATTTCTACAGATGCTTGTGTTAAAGTGTGTTTGTAAAGTTGCTTGTGTTAGAAATGCATCAACAGTGGGTCTTGCTGGACAGAAAAGAGATATACATGTATGTCAGTATTATTATAACTGATTAAATGTATATGTTTTAACAGAGAATTCTGGAAGTGAAAAGGTTAATCTCAATGAAGCTAATTTTGAAAAATAGGCTGAAAATTAAATGGGTTGGTTTAGGCCATAAAGATTTTATCTTTCAGGTCTGATTGCAGCCAGAGACAAAAATGCCTGAGAAAACAAGGACTAGGAATCTTACTGTGTTGTCATTAGGCATGAACTAATTGCTACCCTGGAAGGCCAGAAGTTGCTGAAATTGTTAAATTGTTTTATAGCTTACAGATGCTTCAACAGATCTTAGCAAAGCTCTCAGTGTGTATTGTACCACAGTTGGGTGACCAGAGGTGATGTCATTCTACAACCAGCACTAAAATGATTTTCTAGATATTAGTGAGAGATATTCCAGAACTCTCGCAGCATCACTTTGTTTTTGGAATCTGACAGGAAAGTACTGTCACAGCTATCTCACACAACCTCACACTTCATCTTGCCTTGCTGTAGTAAGCAGCTCAACAGTCATCAACTTGACTTGCTGTAGTAAGTACCTTAGTTAGGTAACAGTAATTCTTTAGTCAGTCAGGAAAATATAGTGAGATTAGTTGAGTATTCTTTTCTGCATCTTTGTGAATCTGTCCAACAGTGTTATTTTTTTATATCTCCTGTCATTCAAATTCTGGTGTTTATTGTAACTAGATATTCAGTATTCTCATGTTTTCTGTTTTATTATTTATTATTAAATATTTCTATACCTTTCATTGTGGCTGGTCTTTTACAGAATACTTTTAACATTTTAAGAGTATGTATGCTTATTTTAATGACAATGTGGCCTCTCCTGAAAGCCTTGCTGCATTGGTCAAACTCTACCATTTGTATTAATTTTACTCAGTATAATTGGGTACCCTTGTAAGAGCCTTAGAGTAGCTGACTGGTGGCAGCATAATTACCTTATAGTCTGGGCAGATGAGACACAGTTGGTAAATCTGTGCCAGCCTTTCCCAGGTGTGTGTGTGTGTGTGTGTGTGTGTGTGTGTGTGTGTGTGTGTGTGTGTGTGTGTGTGTGTGTGTGTGTGTGTGTGTGTGTGTGAAATCAAATATCCAAGTGTGTGTGTGTGTGTGTGTGTGTGTGTGTGTGTCAGCTGCAACAAATGCACAGTGCTCCAAACTGGTCAGTGTGGAGTCTTTTTGGGGCCTGCAGATAGAGAGAGAGTTCAACCCTAGGTCTAGATTGTGCTCCCTGTGTGCTCATAAGGGATATTATCCTTGGTGCAGAGATCTGCATCTGAAAATACTGTGTGTATCCATTTTTGTTACTAGTCACAGTCCCTCACCAGTGTCAGTGGTGAGGATCAAGGCTCCTTGATTACTGGCCCAGAGTAAGGACTGTCGCAGGCTCTACATGGTGTGTAAAGCTGTACATAGCTGCACAAGCAAGGTAAACACCGTGGCATGCAAACTACACCATATGCAGCCAAATTGTATGCTAATCAACCAATCTAAGATAGAGGAACTATTCAACAAGCTATAAAACGACTGTGTAGACTCACTGCTGGCTTTCCCTGTGAATTCCAAACCTTACTGGAATACAGGCAGCCATGGAAAGGAGTCTACATAGAAACAATGTTAGGGCAGCTGTTGCTTTGATTCATGTGTATGTACAAAAGGCTGAACTCTATGATGCTGCTGGCACTAATAAACCAAGGTCAAGAAGGAAAAGAGTTTTCAGACCCCAGTAACTTATCACAATCTACAAGGTGTGAAAACTGTAGAGTGCTATATGGTGGATAGAGACACACTACAGAAATTCTGCAACCTCTGTTGTCCCCATCTCAGAGCCAGGGCAAACTGAGGGGAACCCATCCCAGTGGAGATAAAAGTATATGCATCACTTAGAATTTTAGCTAGATGTACCCTTCAGAGACCAACAGGAGCCATTCTGGGGTGTCATATGCATCAGCATCCAGGATCCTTCATCAGTTCCTGAATGCTGTGCTACAACATGCTAGTGACCACATATATTCTCCCTATACTTCTGAGGAAAGGGCCAGAAATATGCAGGAGTTCTACCCTGTAGCACACTATCCTGAAGTACTGGGTGTCATAGATTGTACACACATAGAAATTAAAGCACCACCCACAGAACAGGTAAGGCTCTACATTTATAGAAAGGGCTTCCACTCTATTAACTGCCAAGTCATGTGTAATGCCAAGCGAATCATCTTGACTGTGGTGCTGGCAACCCAGGCAGTTAACATAACTCATATATCTGGCACCTCTCCCAGTTGCATCAGATGCTCACTGTGGGGGAATATCCCACAGGATCATTTACTGGGGGGTGCAGATTATGCACTGGAACTGTGGCTGATGGCACCCATCAAAAATGCACACACACACCTGCCGAAGAATGCCATAATGAGGCACAAGCTTAATGTGTTTCAGCTGCTGAAGTCACGGTTCAGGTGCCTAGATACATCTGAGGGAGCCCTGCAGTACAATCCATTGACAAATACTGAAATATTCACAGTATGTGCCATGCTTCACAACATCATCCTGAGAAAACAGCTTCAGCAGGATCAACAAGTGGAAGGGGAGCACATCCCAACCCAGTGGCAAGATCACCACAGCCATATGCAGGTGAGGAGTCAGAGGGTGTAAGCAGACATAAGCATGCTCAATATGTCCTCGCACTGGCTAAGAGACAATGCATAGCACACTCACTCACCACCTAAGGCATAAAACCTTCCTCCTATGCACATACATATAGTAAAATTGATGCCAGGCACCTCCCCCAACCTTTACCTACCCATGTATTGGCTGTATCTGCTAGCATCAGACAGACTCAGCCCTGAACTAAAACTGTTGCAACTGCTGGTTTTACAAGGTAAGTGCTGAGCATGGAGCATATTGTGTAATAATATGAATGACTGGCATATCCTTGCAAGATGTTACTTGGTAGTGTAAGCAAGTAAAAGGTAGGAGATTTGAACAGAAATTACCCTAACTTGACAGCAGAGACGTATTTGACTTATATGTGTCCATTATTAAGCAGTAGCCCTCAGGCATCAAAAAATGACAGTCATACCTCTCAAAAATACTGATGGTCACTGCATGTTCTCAGTTTAGCACCATATGTTTGCACTGGAAAATCATTGAAAAGAGAAGTTAGAAAGTAGCAATACACATTTCAATTTCAGAATTCACAACCCTCACAAGATCATTAACAATAAAGATGGAAATATCTTGATGCTATCAACTACCTAACTTTCTAAGACCATTATAAGTCAAAGGTACAATTACCAATTCAACATCACAAATGCAGACAAACTAAGCACTAAGTCAGCTATGCACCTTGAGCATCAGACACAAAGTTTATGCACACCTGAATCTAAAAGATACAAAACAGGGATATGGCACAGTTATCGTCACTTATACAGGGTGGTATGTGTGTATGGGGGGGAGGGGCCAGGAACATAGGCTGACACAAAAGGTCAGTGACTGTGTGTGAGTAGGAAAGAGAAGCAGGCAGACATTCGGATAAAGTAACAAATGGCCAGTGAGACAAAAATGTGTTTTAAGCTTCATGGCTGAACCATGTAACTGGTGTGTGTGTGTGTCTGTATGGCTCCTCCAGGTTAAATTGGTGTGTGAATGTCTGCATGAACATAGCCAAGCTCTGTGCTAGCTCTGTATATTGGTATGCCAGACAGGTGTGAGCCATGCATGGTAGAGGTGACAGTTCATTGTTTTCATACCCAACTACGAGAGCTGGCTCTAACAGGAGTTGCACTAGCATGTCCATGCCCATGGTCAGATGCACTGCTCCTACTTGAATGTGACTGATGTCTGCTGGAGGAGTTTCCCTCATGAGAATGCCCAGGACCATGACCCCATGGCCTGCCACATCTGGGTGTGGACATCTCAACCACTGATGGAGCAGTGAAAATACTGCCACTATGGAAGCATGATCAGGCATGGCCACATTAGCTAACAACAACTTGGCTGACCTATGCCCATGAGGATGTCATTCCCGTCCCAGTAGATGTTTCCTCATAGACACTGCTCATTCCAATGTGTCATTCATCTGATCCATTGAATCAGTAACATGGTGGAGGTAGTCATGCATGTCAGCTTGTGCCACATCTACAACACTAAGCATTTCTCTGGAGGACCTATGGGAATGTGCCTGTGCCTCCATGATAGCCCTAAACATACACTGAGTGGCAAGGGAAGAGACACCTGGATCAGGTGAAGAATGGACAACAGGCCTGCTCCAAACACCCTTAACAACCCTCCTGTGTGGTACCTCACCCACATTTTGGCTATAGCCAGAGTCAACAGGCACTGAAGCTACAGTAATCACACTTCCCTGATCGATTGTCTCACTCTTCACCTGTTCAGTATCTGAGGGATCACTGAATGGCTATACATAGTCCTACTGGCTGTGTCTGATGGAATTTCAGGGGGTGGCTCTATGTCAATCTCAGTGTCACATTCAATCTCTGTACCCCCTACCTGTGCCTCTGTTCAGCCACCATCATCATCAGAGTCTGCTGATAATCTGACATCAGATGATAGAAGTCCTACACTTCCACAAACATGATCACTTATGATAACAAGCAACAAAATAACAGTGGCACCACTATTAGACAGTACAGCAATACACACAACGGTCCTGACATCTACATCACACACTAAAATATTTATTTGAATTGCTGATCAGTATTGAATAAAAATGTTTGGCTTACCATTTGCAGAAGATGTTATGCTCTGAATGCTGGATGGTCCTGGAAGAAGTTAAGCAAAAGATAAGGACATCATCACAATTAGCAGAAACCCAGGGGGCAATACTTTTTCCCCTTTATATGTCCATACATTCAACAAGAACTTGGATGACAAGTCTAACCTAAGCCCATGTGTAATCAATCAGAATGTATTGTTAACAGTAGCAATGTTCAATCCCCCCCCCAAAAAAAAAACATTTTTGTGAAACAGAACTAAAGTTCTAAATTGTAAATTTTTTTACTATATGACATTATTTAACTGCGATACAAAAGTCTACTTGGAAGCTCCTCCTGGGACACACTTTCTGTCCTTGAAACAGTAGCACTAATGTCAAGGACAAGCTATTCTGCACATTCCCTGGAGCTATCCAGATCACTCACAGTGGACAGGAACTCTTCATTTGCTGTTAGTGGTGGATATGCGGCAGCCTCCTCCCCAGTACCCATCCAATTATGGGCCATGCAGCTCTCCTCAGGGCTGCCTACTGCATTAATGTCTGCAAGTATATGCTGCCAAATTTGCCTTCTATCTGACATATCTCCATGTACCCCTCTCAAGCAGGAAGGCACAATGTCCCTAAAAGCTTCCACAATGATCTAATTCTCAGGGTCAGTGAAGGATGGTTTTAGGGGACTGAGACACCTGGGTGCCATAGTCCTAAGTGTCCAAAAAGACAACAGAAGGATAATACATATAACTATCACATAACTACAAAATAACTGTTCCCAAATAAAACAGAAAAGATAGCATTTCTATTACCCACTGGAGAAACATAAAACAGTCTAGAGATTTGAATATGAACAACAGGTCAGATGCAAAAAAAAGGAAAACAACAACAGCAACATATCCTTGCCTGTGCCATTACAGAGATGCAGCTTTGCTCCCCACCCCCAAAAGAACAGACAAATGACAAATTTTGCTAACAAATCATCTTTGAAATGCTAAATATGCTACCAAATGAACTCTCCCTGAAGCATGTGTACAGATTTAACACAGCACATTCCATTTTTAATATATTTGTCAATCATGTATACCCGTGAAATGCCCTAACAAACATGCCCATGCCATCAGTACACTTCTAACTAATGCATACCTATAGAAGTGTAGCCTTTGCTAATCAAAATGTATATATATATATATATATATATATATATATATATATATATATAAAACTATTAAACATATTTTTCTTAATTACATTTCAGCATATTCAGTATATAGCTGACAAAATGCAAGCATACCTTCTCAAGTTCAGTGATTTTCTGTGCAGATATATCCCAAAGTAATAGGTTCATAGGTTCATACTAGGCTATCTGCCCTAGGGCATTTATAAGCCTAGCCAGAGTGTGTTTGGCTTTCGCCACCCATTTTAAATGAATTTTGCTATGCCCTTTTTCAAGGTTAGTATACTGTGCCTCTGTCTAACAGTGACACAGAAGTGATACCTGGGATAAACCTACGATCTCCCATCTACTCATCAAGATTCCTCTTGAAGAGAGTCAATGAGGGACTCTGCCTAACCTGGACTGGGATTTTATTCCAGAGTGAAGGGAGCCTCTGGGTTATGAATCTGTCCCTCCAGCATGTCCTATTTATTTCAGTGCTGAGGTTCAAGTCTCTCGAGCGCGTAGCTCGATTGGATTTGGATTTTCTGAGGTGCAGCATGCCCATTAATTCCAGGTTGGACATGCCTTTATACGTCAGGCACAGATCGCCTCTGAGCAGGCGGTATGCCACTGAGTAGAGCTGGAGTTTCTTTAACCGAGCAGCATATGGCATTGTTTGAGCCCTTTGATCCTCTTGGTGAGGTACTTTTGGGATCTTTCCAGTTGCTGCAGGTGTCTGGTAAGGTACATCCTAAAAGGGGCATTGTACTCAATTATGGGCCTGATGAGGGATGAGTAAAGAGGCACGATGACCTCCCCTGATCTAGATGTGAATCCCTTCATGATTAGGTGGGCTATATAAAATGTTTTTCTAACAACTTTGGCCACGTGGTTGTCAAATGAGAGATTGCTATCAACTTGGGTCCCCAGGTCCCTAATTACTTCTTCTGTACTTAATGGATTACCACCTATGTGGTAATTTGTGGGCACTTTGTTTTTGCCAAAGGGGATGACTATACACTTTTTGGCATTTAGCTTGAGGCCATGGCTCTAGCACCAGTTGTCTGTTTCTATGAGGCCCTTTTGTAGAATGCTTGTGTCGGCTGGAGGGTCGATTATGGCACCCAGTTTGCAGTCAACTGCGAACTTGGTCAGCCACAGTCCTTCCATGTTGGCCTGTACCTCTGAGAAATATATACCGAACAAGAGAGGTCCCAGGACTGAGCCTTGTGGGACGCCACTTGTAACTGGTTTGGAATCTGACATGGCTCCAGCAATTCTAACCATGTGGGTTCTGTCCTTGAGCCAGTTTGCAACCCATCTAGTGACATAGGGGTTTATATTTAAGCTGGTGAGCTTATCTATAATGCCCGAGTGGGGTATTGTATCAAAGGCTTTTGCGAGGTCCAGGTAGGCTGTGTGGACCACCTTCCCCTTGTCAATGGCCTTGGTGACTGTTTCAAAAAATTGACCAGGTTTAAGAGGCAGAATCTGCCCTTAACAAAGCCGAACTGGGTAGGATCCAGTGTCTGTAGGTCCCCAATATCTTTATTTATGAGGTCCATGATGATCCTTTCCATAGCTTTGCAGACCAAGCTAGTCAGGCTTATGGGGCAATAGTTTCCAGGATCCGTTGAGGCACCACCTTTGTGGAGATGGACCACTGTTGCTGTACGCCACTCTTTGGGTACATATCCTGTAGTAAGGCTGAGACTGAACAGTAGTTTTATGTTTGGGTTTAGCTCTTCTTAGAGTTCATGTAGGACACAGCCCGGGACACCATCTGGTCCAATTGATGCTGTGTTTTTTGCTTTGGAGAGGGCGGCTCTTACCTGAGCATCTGAGATGTCAGGGGGGCAGCACTCTGCTGGGATAGATATTTGCCCTTTTGGTGGGGGGGGATAAGTTTGCACTGAACCTGTCAGCTAGGATGTTGGCAATGTCTGTGGGATTGGTGTGTTTTTTGTCATTTTGGACTAATTCTGAGCATATCTGGGAATTCCCACCCAGGTTCCTAGCATAACTAAAGAAAGCCTTGTGATTATCCTTAGTGTCCTGTGCAATTTTTCTCTCGAAGCTGGCCTTAGACGATTTTATGAGTGCCCGTAGATTTTTGCTAATACTGATCAGAGATGCCTTCCCTTTTTGGGATTTTGCTCTGTCATGTAGTAGCTTCCTCCTTCTATTGTATAGTTTGTTTATGGCTGGGGTCCACCAGACAGGACGCCTGCCTTTGGAGGAATGGGTCTTGGTTTTATTTGGGATTGCATGATCCATGCATTCCTGAAGGTGTTCATAGAATGCGTTTATAAAGGATTCTGTGGTCTGGGCCGTATTTTCCACAGGCCCAGAGGCTTTGAAGGATTCCACCTCGGTTTTGAGGATTATGAAATTTGC
Source organism: Protopterus annectens (assembly GCF_019279795.1). NCBI lineage: Eukaryota > Metazoa > Chordata > Ceratodontiformes > Protopteridae > Protopterus > Protopterus annectens. The sequence goes on along the minus strand of NC_056734.1, from coordinate 724,539,532 downwards.
TTTAGAGAAGTTTTTCACTGTGGTTTTCTGGGCACGGGGTGAGTATGGGATGTGAATATCCAGTGAGATTAGTTTATGGTCTGATCTTACCAGTGAGGGATACACTTCTGGTCTGGAGCATAGAGTCCCCATGTTGGTGATGATCAGGTCCAGTATGTTATCCACTCTTGTGGGAGTGGTAACAAGTTGTTCCATAGCATTTGAGTTTATAAATTCTAGGAACCTTTGGGCTAGGGTGTTGGAGCTAGAGTAATGCTCCCAGTCTATGTTTCGGTAGTTGAAGTCGCCCGATATAATGGTGTTTGGAGAGACCTTCAGATTTTCCAGTGTTCTCAGGAAGGCCGAGTGGGGTTCCTGGGTTTGGGAGGGTGGTCTGTAGCAGGCTATAAACTGGAAGGCAGTTTTACTCACAGTTAGTTGCACATGGATAGTCTCTGGTGCTTCGTGCTGTGCCACCAACCTGGAGGTGTGGGTATCTTTGATGAATATTGATACTCCCCCTCACGGTCCAAGTTTTGGGGCCAAAAAGCATGGTATGAGGTATAACCTGGTAGTGCTGGGGTGCTCTCGGAAGCCTTGAACCAGGTTTCTGTTACTGCACAGATATCGATGTTCTCCATGCTAAGGAGAGTTTTGAGTGCATGCATCTTGAGGTTTGGACTTCTGGCGTTGAGTAACATTACTCTTAGTTTCTTATACCTTGTGATACCTATGGAGGTGGGTTTGTCTTTTGAGCCTTGCCTAAAAAGGCACTATGGGGGTGGCAAGAGCCTTTGCCAATATCTGAAAGTCCAGGGATGATAGGTACAAGCTGTCCCTAGTGAAGCATCGTGGCTTGTCGAGCATGTCATCCCAGGCTGACAGGCATTGGATCCCCTTTGAATGACACCAATACTTAAGCCAATTGTTGAAATTGATCATCTTGTCTTCATATTGTGGCATCATTCTTGGTGAGGGTAAGATGCTACTCAAGGTCAGGGTCATACCGGCCTGGGCTACATGCTCAGAGAGCTCCTCTATGTCTCTTTTCATGTAGTCCAGGGAGATACGTCTCAGGTCATTCACACCAGCATGGACAATGACTGAGTCATATTTGTACTTGCCTTGGAGTGACTGGAGTGCTTGTGTTATGTGGCGTATCCTAGCGCCCGACAGGCAGCTCACCGTGACCTTCTCCTTGTTCAGCCTGGTAAGCGGGACATCAGTGTGCCTGACGATAGAGTCACCTATTACAAGTGTATCAGGTGTGTTGTTTAGCCTTAAGGGCTGTGACTGTTTGGCACACTGGCTTTGTGAGCTATGTGTTGCACATGTTTTGTTTTGGGGTAGCGGTTGCTTGGGTGTCTGCTTTGGAGGTCTCTGCTGCTTAGGCAGATTTTTATTTAGAGCCTCCGAGTATGTTTTTGTGTGTTTATGTGTTTGGTTTGCTGTCGTGGTAGGTCTATGTGATACTGGAATTGTAGTGAGTGTGGTTTCCTTCTCCTCCTGTCTGGTTACGCCAGTACTGAGTTGAGAGAGCTTAGCCTCCAGTTTGGCTATATGGTTGCATCTCTCACATGTGTTGGAATTTGTTGGGAGGAGGAGAGGGTTGTCTGTGTACATGAGGCAGCTGTAACATTGCCTCAAGATTCCCAGATTCACCAGCTGGACCGGAGAGGAGATTGACAACTGACCTTTGGACATGCTAGAATAGTATTGGGAATTCCTTTATAATTGAAAAAAAGGGCCAATGGGGAACAAGGTACTCAAGGGGAGTTTGTGAGGGTGTAGTGCTTTTAATTTTTAATGCTGACTTATATAATTGCTTTAGTGAGCAAGTGCCAGGCTTTAGAGTAGGAATAGGGTGTTTATTATGAGAACTAGATCAGTTCTAAGGGAAAAGGTGAAGAGCAGACTTTGTGGAGCTGAGAAAGGTTTAAACCCAATTAAGCGGCGCTGCCTGATGCTGCGCTATGTGCAAAATCGCGCAAAGCCGCGCTAAAGCGGGTTTTATACAGGAGGACTTGAAAGAGCTAGAAATTGTCCCAAAACGGCCAATAGACTACCAGATTCTTGTACTGGGAACACTCCTCCAGGGATAGATAGGCTGCTCTAAGCTCACCACTGCCATTGGTGAACAAAGAAGCCTCCCTTTATCCAAGAAAGGAAATGGGCAACACAGAAACTTTCCAAAAGTCCAGAATACAGCAATGCCTGTATTTGACTACTCTAGGTCAGGAAAGGCGGGAAACAAGGATAATTATTTTTGTTTTTTTTTTTCTTTTTTTGCAACAAACAGCAGGAAAATGCAATAAATATGTATGTGCACACTTGAGTGTTTAGCCTCAACAGGTAAATGCAACAAACAGGACAAACTTTAAATTACAAGCGCTAAAGCTGCCTTTAAAGCAGGGGGTTAGAAAGAGATAGGAAATGGCCCAAAACGGCCAATAAGCTACAAGTCACTGGGCTGGAACCACTCCTCAAGGGACAGATAGGCTGCTCAGAGCTGCCCCCTCTCACTGGTGAAACAAAGAAGCATCCTCCTATCCAAATAAGGATATGGGTAACACAGGAACTATGACACAGCCCACAGATCAGTAATACCTGAAGACTGGACTATTCTAGTTCAGTAAAGGTGGGAAACAAGGATATTTTTTATTTATTTTTTTTTTTGTAGCAGAAATTAGGTACAGAAACACAGTAAATGTTTTAATTCAGCTAGCGCACTTGAGTGTGTAGCCTACCAGTTGCCTGTATCACTCTGCAGGCCACCATGAGGAGCTGTGCGGAGCTGTATACAATAACAAACTTTTTAAATCACAGATTCGCTAAAAAAAAAAAAAAAACTGGCGTTTTAGGCAGAATTAGTTAAGAGAGCAAGAAAAGCAGAAAAGTGATGCTTAATCACTCCAAAGTCACTCTTTTGTCTCTCTGCTGCTGTAGACTCTGCAGAACACTTGGAAGGCACTTGCTGAGCGGAATACAAGTGTAAAAACTGTGCAAATGAGGTTTTTATAGCAGGGAAGTGAAAGAGATAGAAATTAGCCCAAAATGGCCAATAAACTACTAACTTCTGGGCTGAAACCACTCCTCCATGGACAGATAGGCTGCACAAAGCTCCCCTTTCTCACAGGTGAACAGAGAAATTTCCTTCTATCCAAGTAAGGTAATGGCAACACAGAAACTTGTAACACAGCCCTGGATTCAGCAATAACCTGAAAACTGGACTATACTAGTTTAGAAAGGTGGGAAACAAGTATATATTTTTTTTTCAGAAAATAGAGCAGATACAATCAAAATTAGCCCAAAAAGGCCAATAAACTACCAACTTCTGGGCTGAAACCACTCCTCCAGGGGCAGATAGTCTGCTCAAAGCTCCCCTCTTTCACAGGTGAACAGAGAAACTTCCTTCTATCCAAGTAAGGTATGGCAACACAGAAACTTGTAACACAACCCTGGATTCAGCAATAACATGAAAACTGGACTATACTAGTTCAGAAAGAAGTATATATATATATATATATATATATATATATATATATATATATATATATATATATATATATATCCAGAAAATAGAGCAGATACAATCAAAACAACACTTTACCCAATTGACCAGTTAAAAAGCTTAAAACTGAGCTCTGTTCCAGCAGTCTTCAATCAGACAAGTTCTAACTGCACAGTCCTGCCACTAGGATACAGAGAAACCTTCTCCAAAGAAGACGGCCTGGATCAGTGCACAATTCATACAAACAAACCTAGATCCAGCTGGCCTGAATCTAGTCTATGCTACAGCAAACAAGGCGTACCGATTTCAGAAAGAAACAGTTCAAGTAAGCATGCGCAATAAGCCTTTAACCAGAAATTCCCAGCTCAGAAGGGCAGAATCTAGCCTCTCCTCCCACATGAGTGCAGACCACAAACCTTCTTAATGTAAAATAACTGTCCTGAAGCCCAAGTCCTTAACCTATAACTAATACACTTTTAGAATAACAGACACTGAGCCTTCAATCAGCAGTTCCCAACTTAGAAGGATGTACGCTACCTGTCCTGCCACAACAGTGTAGACCACAAACCTTCCTAATGTAAAACTGGTTTGAAGCCCAAGTGCTTAAACCAAGGGCCTTAGAATAACAGTTACAAATTAATCAGGCTACTAACAAGCAGTAATAAAGGCAGCAGAATAAATTTAATTGAGTACTTTTAAAAGAGGCAAAAGCAATATAAGGTAATAAAGTAGGAAGAAACACGAATACAGTAAGGCAGATGAAGTGCAAATTTTTTTTTTTTGTTTTTGAGATGGAGGAAACAGAGCAGATTAAGATACTATAGGGGAATGCCCTTCCCATGTGCTCTCTTTTTATGTGTTCTGCAAAGAAACAAGTCTCTTCACCTTCAGTTTCCCTAGCTACATGGTTGCCTTTTTATGGTGTATCTTCATGGCTGTCAGCACGGTGAAGATGCAAATGAGGTGTGAACTCATTAGAATTGCTGAATCCCAAATACTTGGCTCCATGTATCACATGTAAACATAGTGCAGGCACTCCCTCAGTGTTTGTTTTAAATGGATTGCAACTGTGAATGATTACTGGTAGAGAGAAGAAAAATACAACAGAAATGGAGAATTGCAACTGTGAATGATTACTGGTAGAGGGAAGCAAAACATAACAGAAATGCAGACTGTCCTACAGCTAGTGAGTGTGTCAGGTTGACTTACAAAGTGTTAGATGCAATCCTGTAAAGGCTGGAAATGTAAGTAAGCAACACACAATTCACAGGTTCTGTTCATTAATATACAGCCTCCCCGTCATTTGTTAGCAACTGCATATTATATTATTGCCATTTAATATCCTCACACATTTTAAGGACAATGATATAGAATGGCTGACTGACTGCATGTCTCAGATTATTGGTAAGATAAGAGATGAATAAGCAACAAACACAGAGAGGTAAGACAGAGCTGCATATTTGCAAGCAACACTCATAATTGGTTGTTTGATCACTCAGTGCACTGCATCCAAAATTAATAAATGTAAAAATAACTGTTGTATGGTTTCATATTACTGTAGGTGATGTTGCAATTGGTTGTATGTAGAGTGATTTAAATTCCTTGCTGCAAAGGTGCTTGTGTGGCAAAGAGGGATAAGGCACCCTTACTGTGTTCTGAAGATTCATTGACTTGAGAGTTCAAATCCAGAGTTAGGAAGAAATATTATTCCACATGTACTAATATTTTGTAGTGTGTTTGTCATAGATTGCTTTTCCTCCTTTCAACTACTTTTCTCTTTTTTTCCTTTTTATGGGGTGGGGGCAGTGTTTGGGCAATGTGCAGATTAATGCAAACAAGAAAAACAGAGAAAAAATGAATGTCAGGTTTGCTTGTGCTTATCTCATTTTTGTGAAGCATGGCAGTGAGAAAACTGGACAAGTGGCCCACCCAAGAAGCAGACAGAACACCTGCAAACAGGACATCTCTAAAAGGGCAAAGGTCATAAACAATACATTGTTACAATTTTTGTTTTCCATTGTGCAACTGTACTTAGAGGCATTGGGTGGCAGTTAGCAAGGTTCCCCAACATCTACAGACAGGACTCAGCCAATAATTGAAACTGAATGCATTCAATTAATTCTGTTGGGCATCACACAAACACGTTAAGCAGCACTGCATGGCAGTTAACACAGAGACCTTAAGAATGATTAGGAAATTAGGGAATGTCACGCAGCTAGTCATGTGGCAGCAAGTGTAAGTGGAGAGCTGGAGTACAGATGGCCCTGGGTTCTAGTACAGGATGTGCAACCTATTTATGGTGTTGTGACAGTGCAGTTTATAGCAATGAACTAAAATATTGACCAATGTTATTTCAACATTCTTTTGGCAACAGGTGCACATGTAGGACTAACATACACATGGTCCTGTGTTCTAATACATGATATTCCATACACTTTTACCGTTGTTCCACTTCCCATTATATTCACTCTCACTTATAATACTTTAGATGGTGGAGCTGATATAAATTATATGTATGAGGGATGAGACACCATTATTGTGTTTTCAGATGTATGACTGAGGTATACTGTCTACTATATTTCTGTAAGTATAAATTTGCCATCTAGACTTGCATGGCCTTCACAATTACATAAGACACATACACAAGTGGATCTATATCCAATAACCTTATCAGGTCACACACATACATGTGTAACAGCTCAAACTGTCACCTGTATTTATGTATAACTCCTGACTATGTCTGAGCAGCACTTCTTTTGTGGAAAAGATGAAAAATCAGCACTGTGGAAGAAAATGTTTTGTCCCTTATGCCTAGGTTTGAATCCCACAGTGGAAAAATCAATTTTCCTCAGTGGATAAAAGCAAAAATAAATGTGTCAGATCATTACATTTATGCCCTCAGTGCATATCTGCAAACTTAACTCACCTAACAGATACCTTCCAATTTCCAATAAATATTTCCAGGCTACATCAGTAGACACCCCTCTAACTAAGGTCAAGTATCAGATTAAACTTCCAATTTTAATTATTTAATTCCTACCTGCTTGGCACTGCTGCTCTCTGTTTAACATCAAACAAACGTGGTTGTCATGGTTGCTCAAGTTTGTGCACTACCAGTAAACATGAGAACTGGAATTGGCAGGAAAGCATCAGTTTGCATTGCTCAGGTTGAGCTGGTATACATGGGTGGCATTAGACAGAAAGGTGCCAGGTTTAGGGTACAGATGCGGGGTGTCTAGGAATCAAGGATATTTATTGGACTCCTGGTAAAGTGCCACAGCCAAAGGCTTCTTCAGGGGGACTATTCCGGTTCCCATTACAAGTCTGAGGCATGGAATAGTGTGGCCCAGGCTGCATCCAGTGCCACTGGTATCCCACACACTGGAGGGTAGTGTATGCATCATTTTAATCAGCTACACATTAAAAAAAAGATACTCTCAACCATTGGTTGAATGAGTTTGAGACTGCGGACATCCCACAGCTGTATACGTATGATAATAAGACAGTACTTGTAAGACTTAGACAGCTAAACATAGGCAAGACTGGTATACATAATGCTCTTCTGTTCTTTTCTGTTCTTTTCCCAGCTGCCACTGAATGTGACTTCAATAGCCAGGCTCGTGTTGCTCCAATGGAGAGACTGAGGGATGCAAGTGGTATGTATGCAGCAGAAGAGAAGTGTTATTGTAACTTTAAAATTTAAAGATAGCTTTTTGGGTCTTTTATACAGTTGTATCAAATTGAGTGTGCATATCCCAACTCTAAGCTTTTAGAAGCTTTTTTACAAGTATACATGAATTAGCCTTTAGCACAAACCAATTGTAGGAGTCAAATATTACACTTTAGTCAGAGGTTGTGGTTCAAATACCAAGATTTTCAACTAAACAATACTGTTATTTTTTTTAATAATATTTATATTAAATTAAAAACTCTATACCAGTGGCACAAATGCCCTGCTGTAAACCTGTATAACTGGAACATGCATATGTGCAATGTATGCACATTTCAAGGATTACTTTCAGCAATCTGTAGTATAGTGTTTATCTGTTGGGAAGTATACTTAAATGCAATACTTCAGATAAAAGAGTTATATAATTGTGTTAATGCATTGTATTATGTCACATAGGATGGTACTAATTTTATCTCTTTTTTTCTCTCACCCCAACCCTTATCCCTCTTTTTTTTACTTTCCATTATGTGTCATCAAAATGTCTCCATGTCAACCATGTGTACCATATCACTAAATGCTACACAGCACAGTGAGGTAGGCCAGTCCCATTGGATCAGCCTCCCCCTGCTCCACCAGCTCCAGCACTGATGCCCAGCACATCTGGAAGCCAACCTGGCTGTACTGCCTCTGCTGCCCTGCACTACCTTGTGCCCTCAGGTAATACTGACCCAGAAGCTGGTGAAGTGGTACCCTCTGGGGGCAGTGATGAAGGTGGTGATTTCATCACCCACCAGAAGATGCCAGAGTTGGTACTTAAGGTCATGCACCACATCACTGGTGTACCTCAACACCAGATGGAGAGGCTGCTCTCCCTTATGGTCTCTAAAAGAAGAAGACATCAAACACTCCAGCCACCAGCAGGGTAAGGGGACAGTAATGACAGTCCAGTAACTGAGGACTCAATTCTCACTGTCTCCAAGCTTGACAGGCATGAGCATGTGTTGTCTCCTCCCTCACATCAATCATAGTGTCCGTCAACCTTTTGTATCCCTTATCATCCCAGTCTCTTGTCTTGTTTGTCTTATATGTTTGCATTTGCTTCCTCACCTACCCAACTTTCCTGACCCAGACATACCTCTTCCCTTACCCAGCAGTCATCTCTTACCAAATTAAAAATAAAATGGGCACCTGTCCCACAAAAAAAAAAAAAATATCCCATACATAGCTCTCTATTTCGCACACCTTCTTGACATACTTGATTCAGTCTAATTGGCTATACTGCATGATTACGTTGTTGTCACCTCTCTCTCTCTCTCGAGGTGACAGGCCAAATTCAGCTAATATTCTGCATATATGATCAATTTTTACTGTTGAGGAAATGGGTAGCTATGGTTCTTTTCTACTTCCCTCCTGCACATTCCTGTATTGATTTCCCTTTGTTCTTCCCCCTGCTTGTTCCCCATTTCACTACTTTCCTATCTACCCCATTTTAACACCTATAATCCTCCCAAAAAATAGAATCACACACAACACACATAAAAAGCAGAAAAAACAATGGATCCCTTTACTTTTTGGTCTCTGTGTTTGCTTGGAGTTTGGCATTGTGCAGCAATGCCATGCAATGGTGAATGGTGGTACAAGGCTGCAGTTACCTCCTTGCAATTCTGCTTAACCCCACTGTGCTACACTAACACACAGCAACACATGTACTATAAACAGTTAATGTCATTGCATTATGACTGTTTATTTAAGAGTCTCAGATACACCTCAAATCGAACCCAGTATCGTCTGGGCTCAAAAAGAAATGTGTTAATACATTTACACCTATTGTCACAGTGTTAGTTAAGCAGCAGGTGTGTTTCATAGACACAATACTAACTCTCAGACTTTTAGTAATGCACTCACATTTGCACACTGCTTAACTATGCACAAACAGGGAAAGTAATGGAAATGTGTATCAACCATGAGCAAACACTTGGCCAACCATAGCTCAAACCCACTGCACTATGTAAAACTAAATATTATCATGTATTAGTAGTGTTTACTGTCCATTTTCTGTTTATGACATGAAATTACATATGGAAACACAACTGGAGGTCATAGCTAACAATATGCCACATATTTACAATTCAGCCATGTGTTGCCTCCCTCAAGCACTGCAATCCTGCTGTCTCAGTACTTTTTCACATATAAATCAACTACACTGCATAAATCAATATGTTGTGCAATATGCAATGCACCTCAGTCTGTTAACATGCAGAACTATAACTACTGAACCATAAGCCTAAACAGTCTTAGCTGCAAGGCTATTTAAGGAATGATCACAGACCTTATCCACAGGAACAAAGGTGACCCTCAACACACTTGACCCCACCCATTTTGGTTTTCTCAAGGGTAGATTTTGCTTATTAAACCTAGTGGACTTCTCTGATAATGACCCCAAAGACCTGGATGACGGATAAAAGGAGATACCGCCTATTTTGATTTATCCAAGGCCTTTGACACTATCCTCTCATTCAGGGATCATAGATAAATTCTCCCATCTGGAGATTGACCCATACATTACTAAATGGATAGCCAACTGGCTCACTGGCAGAACACACACTGTCAAAGTTGGAGACTGCACCTCCACCACTAGACCACTTACCAGTGGAATACAGAAGGATCTGTACTGGGCCCTCAACTGTTTACAAACTATTTCTCTGAAGTCTAGGTAAAGGTTGATACGGTATGTGGCTTACCAAGTTTGCAGAAGACTGAACTGGGCGCACTCATATAGACTCCCCCAATCTTCTTCTTCTTCTTCTTTCGTCTTTTCCTGGTTAGGGGTCGCCACAGCGGATCACCTGTTTCCATTTCTTCCTGTCCTCTGCATCTTGCTCTGTCACACCAACCACCTGCATGTCCTCTCTAAACACATCCATAAACCTTATCTTAGGCCTTCCTCTTTTCCTCTTACCTGGCAGCTTCATGCTTAGCATCCTTTTCCCAATATACCCAGCATCCCTCCTCAGCACATGTCCAAACCAATACAATTTCGCCTCAGAAAGGGCTACCACAGAAAAATGATCGGTGCCACACTTATGGACTGAACTATAAAGCAAAAAATGACTCATTGTCCCCTTTGGCAATGAAGTACCCCTGCTAATTATGATATACATAGCACCCTTGTAAGCTCAAACACAGTATTGCAAGACATGGGAACAAATGTTGATAGCAAGCTACACTTCAATCAATATGTGTCCATAGCAGTAAGACACACATTCTACACTGTGCACCTCATAAATAAGGGCATCATATCTAAGATCAGGGAGATCATAGCTCCACAGTACTTGACTCTTGTCAGACCACTAATTGAGTACAATGCTCCATTCTGTCTGTACCTCACCAGACACCTGCAGCAACTGGAGACAACACAGAGGTTTGTGACAGGGAGAATCCAGGGCCTCCAAAACATGACATACATGGAAAGACTGGAAGACCTTTCACTGTACTCGGTATCATGCAGGCTGCTGAGAGGTGACCTATGCCTGGCCTACAAGGCAGTATCAGACCCTGCCCTTCTGTAAATGTTGGACATCTGCAAATTGAATGGGCAAAAAATAACTCGTTCCAGGGATCTCAGCTTAGCCTGTGACATAAACAGAACATACTGAGTAGACAGATATATTTCCCAGTGATTACCACTCCTCTGTAATCGGCTCTCACTGCATGTGAAGCAGTGCTCCATAATAACCCTATTCAAGCGTAACCTTGACAACTGGATGGGTGAGTATAAATTCACCCTTTGGATGGCACCTATGCCCCTCATGAACAGGGGCAGTTGGTGCTGAGCACAAAATCACTTTGCTAACAATGAACTTCTAACTATGCTTAATAAGGGTACTTGTGTTTTTACATGGCTAGGCTTGTAAACGGCCTATGGCCATTAGCATAGTAACCTCTTATAAACCTATGCAGGCCTCCCAACATTTCTCTAACATGCCATGCTGATGTCATCCATTATAAGTTGTCTTGTAGCCATATAAAAGTCAGACTTGTGCTGTGCCACTAGCATAAAATACTGAGTTCTGTAGTCTGTGTACTTTAGATAGGTAAGGGTTCTGTTCTCACTGCAGTCAACTGTGTGTGTGTGTGTGTGTGTGTGTGTGTGTGTGTGTGTGTGTGTGTGTGTGTGTGTGTGTGTGTGTGTGTGTGTGTCTATCCAGAAGAGCAGAGGTATGCATCCTACAGTTACTGCTCCAATCCCATGGATTGACAGTATTTCGATACTTGCATATGTCTACACATGTATTTCATGCAGGCTTCCCAACTTCTTCTCCAACATGCCCTGCTGATGTCATCCACTAAAAGTTGTCCTGCAGTGTTGTAAAAGTCAGACTCGTACTGTGGAACTAGCATAAAGTATTGAGTTCTGTAGTGTGTGTTCTTAGATCGATAGGGATTCTATTTTTCACTGCAATCAACTGGGGTGTGTGTGTGTGTGTGTGTGTGTGTGTGTGTGTGTGTGTGTGTGTGTGTGTGTGTGTGTGTGTGTGTGTGTGTGTGTGCATGTGTGTGCTCACTTGTTTGACATTACAGACAGGCTTTTACACCAGCATGTGGGACACTGTTATTGCCATATTCTCCTCACCAGACACTGCTGATGTCTTCAGCTATATCTGATTTGTGGATGTGCACTATTCCCACTAGGGCAGGGTCCAAGATTGGCCTGGAGGTCAGGCAGAAGTCACCTCATCCTATACAATACAGATTACAGTGACATGGATTTCAGTCTATCCAGATACATCATGGCATTGTTTGTAGGCACTGTGTTTTCTTGATGAATAACCCCTGTGGTTGCTCAAGCTGCTGAATGTGTTTGCTGAGGTACATGCAAAAGAGAACATTATACTATATATTAGTCTTCTGATGAGATTGGAGTACAGTGCTGTAATATACTCCAGAGATTGGAAAAGTTTTGTGTGACTAATGATGTGCACAACATAGGCTTTCAATACCAGAGTGGACACTTGATATCGAAGTTCAGATTGCTGTGTATGTATGTTCCCAGTGCTTGCATCACTGGGTTTCAGCATAGCAGGACTGTTGTTAATGCTGTAATTAGCAGGGAATTCCACTTGGCAGAAGGGCAAAATAAAGACATATTTTTGCATTTATTTGTAGACTGTGTGGCTTTGTCACCAATCATTTGTCTGTGTTAGCCCCTCCTGTAGTATGTTACCATCACAGGAGGACTCAGTGATTTCAGCCAGTATGCAAAAATCAGCAAACACGGTAAGCCAAAGGCCATATACTGTAGCCTGAACTGTCGAGAAAAAGATTCCAAATAGTAAAGGGCCAAGCATAGATCCCTGGAGTATGCCATTGGTGACAGATCTATGGGTAGAGGTTGATTTGCCAACTTTCACAGCGTGCGTTCTGTCGGTGAGCCATTTGGTTATCCATCTAGTGATGTAAAGTTGAATCCCCATCTGGGAGTGTTTCTCAATGATATCTGTATGGGGGACTGTGTTCAAACCTTAGGCCATTTGTGGCTAGCCAGTATGCACTGTTACCTTCATCCAGCCCTATCACACAGAATCAATGGACTGTGACAACAACACAGATAGCCTATCATGTGACTTGTCACATATACCTTCCTGGCACGATTGAACGCAAACTTCAACACACCCTTCACACAGACTATGTTCCTGTAGAAGGATGTAAATCAACATGCATCCAGCTGAGTTGGGGAGGCAGCGTCCAATGCATGCATGTATAGACACATCCTGACTCTCCTCATCTGTGAGGTAGACCAACATGTCATCATGGACCTTTTCTAATTGGACAATATTGATATCCTGTCTGTGTGCAACACACCTGTGTAAGTTGCTAATGCTACATCATGCCTGTTACATCTGTTAGATGTCCTCATAGAGGTCAAGGCCATTAATGATGACAACACTATCATCCTTTTGAACTTGACAAGCCTAAAGCATTTGACACAAATACACCGTGAGGTATTCACTCAACACCAAGAGGGTAGACCACTGTATCACATACATGGGGCCTAATATGTTGACATGTATGAAATTACCTAAATCTCAGATCCAGTGATCAGGTACATACATCAGGGCTGTCTGCTAGTCCCTTTCCTGTCCATTATCTAAGTGATGGACATCACAGATGACATATAGATCCTGTGTCCAAACAGTTGTCTGAAGAACTACAGATTGTGGGCAATCATTGACTACAGCTGCGATATTGGTATAATACAGACAGTATCAACACACACCAAAGATTGCTGCCACAACCATGACAACACCTGCAATGACACAAAAACGTGGGGATTTGTTACATCAGGAAAACAAACACACACCCAAGTATAATATAGACATCACATCCTATAATCACACAGTTAGGTATGTGACCTATGTCCTGGGATAGATGGTAAGTGAAATGTCCACCAGCATATGGGCACAGTGATGACTACTCCCTTGTACGTTACCCAACTACTGCGTATGTGAAGGACATTCACATCAGAGGCCATAATACCTCCACAGTTCACAGCCTTCATCACACAAATAACTGAGTACATTGCACCCTTCTTCATGTACCTCCCTACACATCTTCCAGTGATGTGTAACGGAAGTATACCACCTTTGTCACAGTGAGCTATCACACATATTATTGGCCATACCTAGGTATTCTTTTTGTGACATAGACATTACTGTGTGATGGTGCGCAACTCCCATCAAGTTGCTACACCAGATACATGTGTGCTACCTGTAGTGGTAATACACACAGTACATACATAGCTGTTTGACAACATTAATGGCATGGATAACATTTGTGACAATGTGGATTGTGCTCACTCTCTCTCTCTCTCTATATATATATATATATATATATATATATATATATATATATATATATATATGTATATATGTGTGCGTATGTGTATCTATATACACACATATATATATGTGTGTGTGTGTGTGTGTGTGTGTGTGTGAGTATATATATATATATATATATATATATATATATATATATATATATATATATATATATATATATATATATATATATATTATATGTCATGCACACCAGTCAGCTAGCCTATATTGATCATAATATTGATAACAGGTATAGCAGTGTCCCTCCTAACACCTCCAGCAGATGTTATGGTGCCAGGATAGTGCATGTGATTACTCTCATATAGTGTGGACATCATAATAGTTGTAGAAGTGTGTTTCTCCAGAATCATTTCTGATTACTCACTCACAAAAACATGGCATTACTGGTGGTATTACTTTGATATTGTTCATGATTGTACTTGCTTCATTAATGATGCCCACGAGCCTTTACCTGTGTTCCACTTGCTAAAGACATCTGCTAAGATTACACTCATATTCAGGCAAATCAGTTTGCACAGCTTCACAACATGCAGTCTACCCCAATTGTATGTAACATCCCTGATAGATGTTCTCTGCATTGTTCATGTCAAGATGCTTATCTCACAGTAACATCTTCACCATTGTTATGTCACCTTGAGTGACAGTCACGTAATACACATTTTCCCTGTGCAGTCCCTACTGTGCCATATTGATATGTGATTGGCTTTGCTGCTTCAACTGGCTTCCATTGACATGCCCCCAGCCTCTGTACATTAGGTTGTTTCACCTGCCCTTTTTCCCTATGTTCATTCCTACAATTATATGTGTGTCTGCATGCAATGCCTGCACTTCCTCTGACTGTTTATTTTACATATCAATCCATCTACCATTACAGATCATTTATACAACTTCAGTACAGAATGCCAGGACTGGGATTTCACAATGCTCTGCACTAAATACACTGTCCTGTACTTTGTTTGGACCATAAACTTAACTATCATACCACTCGACTATCCTGATTTTCACAGAATGTCCAGTTTTTGCCTTATATATCTTTTGGTGTGTTCCTTATCAAGGTTGTGGTTTTCTGCCATATCACTGGCATGATCTCAGGACTGATGTGACTCAATAATTACATACATTTGAGTTTCAGACTTCAAATCCTTCAGAAATGTATCTTCACACAAACTTCTTATTATTCTAGCAGATCTCTAAAGAGCAAATATGTCATATCTGTCTATTTCTGGGTCACTGTTCCCCCATTATGTTGGTCTTTTGTCCAGAAGTCTTACACTAAGAGATCAAGACTTATAAAACTATTATCTGTTAAGCAAGGGTGGTCACTGTTGCATTCAGTGCAAAACCGCGGACCTTCAGTGCTCTGACTTAAAAAGGATTGCTATGTGTGTTCGCTTACATGAGTTCCTGGCTGACAACACTATTGCCAGCCACGAAACCTCACTTATTTATGTTTAAACATGGTGCATCATAGGCATTGTGCAAAGTCTAGATGGAGTTTACTAAATCCCAGGGTATGTTTAATCACAACTGTACACCCACTACTTTAAGAGTGTCTGTTTATAATAACTAGTGAAAAAAGATTCATATCATGTGACTATATAGCCCACGGATTAGACTAGTCAGATGTCTGGATAACCAGTAGCAGTATGAGGCTAAAAGAGATGGATGCACTTATATTAACTCAAGATCTTATTACTACGTACATGCTGGAGGAGTGTTCTGAAGTGATGTCATACTGATCAAATGAAAGATATTCAGGAACAACAATTAAATCCAGAACTGAATTATATGTCAGACTTGTATTTATTCAGATTCCTACATTAATGCCATCCATAGCAATACCTTATAGAATGCATAACAATAACATTGTTAGTAATGTTTGGGAACAGCTTTCTGTTAAACAGTTTGTAATAATTGTATACATCTGCAAATTTATAAGGACCCAAATAGGTTAATCAGCATCCTCACTACAGCATAAGTGATGCAGAACATTAATGTCACTAAATTTACCAGTAGTACAAGTATTAGGTTAAAGTTCATAAAATAAACTTTTGCAAGGGAAAGAACATATTGTATTACTGGAGTTTGCTAATGAGAAATGTATCTTAAAGCAAAAAATAGGAAATTAATGTAAACACTAGGCTATATGTTTACATGCTACACCTCCACCCCATGTAGTAAAAGGACTTGGTAGAAAACTTTAGTGAGGAGTGAGATTGTATTTATTTTCTAATTGCATAAATGACACAGGATATAGCAAAAAGTATCCCACCATCCAAGAGCCCATGTCGTAGTAATATTTTTATCATTTTTAGGGGACTTGCCTTCTAAATCTTCTTCTTTCGGCTTTTTCCCGGTTAGGGGTCACCACAGTGGATTACCTGTCCACTCATGATTGGTAGTGGAGTTTTACAGTGTCAAGTTGCCAGCCCGGCACCCAACCTTCCACAGAAGTCACACACACAGACACACTCACACCTAGGACCAACTTAGAGTGTCCATCTGACTACAGCATGTCTTTGGGATGTGAGAGGAAACCGGAGCACCCAGAGGAAACCCGCACAACCACAGGGAGGACATGCAGACTCCGCACAGAAGGCACCCCAGCTGATGATCGAACCAGAGAACCTCTTGCTGTGAGGTGGCAACGTTAACTGCTGCACCACTGTGGCCTTCTAAATAAATACATAAATAAACATACAAATAACATTTTTTCAGACTGCAAAAGATACGTGCATATATGAACATAAAATCTCCTTTCATATTAGAAAAACACTTACACACGCGCACACACACGCACACGCACACACGCACACACACACACACACACACACACACACACACACAAGCAAAAACACACACACACACACACACACACACACACACACACACACACACACACACACACACACACACACACTCACACATAAAATATCTCTATTTGTTTGCATATGTGGGTATATATATGTACACAAGCACACAGATATATCTTTACCTACATCTAATAAATTAAATAGAAGTACCTTTTATAATCATGACAGTATTTGAATACATGTTTTTTCCCCTAAGTTTAGGATCAAAATTTTGAAAATGACCAAAGTACAAAAGTTGCATTAAACAAATTAAAGGTAGACTCTGATTTCAGTGGTTTTGAATGTTTTTGCCTAGACTTTCAACATCTTTTACCTTACTTGTAGCTTTCCAACAGGCATATGTTTATAAAGTAAACATGAAGTCTATATACATCTGAAAGAAAAATGTTTTATTGTTGATCATCTTCTTTAATCTTTCTTCTTCTTCTCTTTTCCCTCTTCTTCTTTCTTCTTTTGTTAATCAGATGGACAACCTGCAATGTGAACCATGTTAAGCCATAATCTAGATGTCAAACAAGGATCATTAAGAAAAATGAATATTTAGTTACAAACATCCATAAAAAAGTAGTATACAAGATGCTCTGCTTTAACAGCAATATATCATCACATCTTAAAACCAAATATTAGAGCTATTAGCAGTAATATACCAAAGGAAACTATAAATCTTTCTTCAGCTATGCCAGAAAATTAAGGAATAATGTTCAGGAATGCACCAAGCTCATTGATAATAATATCACACACACTCGTCCCAAGGATATAGCCAATATATTAGCAGTCCACCTATCCACATTGTTGCCCCTGAAAATTTAATGTCACCTGAAATCACCTTGGAACAAGTCTTAGAATCCTTATCAAAGGCTAAAAATAACACAGCAGACAACATACGAGGATGCATTCTCATCAGTGCTAGGTATGCACTATCATAACATCCCAGGATGCATTCTCATCAGTGCTAGGTATGCACTATCACAACATCCCAGGATGCATTCTCATCATTGCTAGGTATGCACTATCACAACATACCAGGATGCATTCTCATCAGTGCTAGGTATGCACTATCATAACATCCCAGGATGCATTCTCATCAGTGCTAGGTATGCACTATCACAACATACTACGATGCATTCTCATTAGTGCTAGGTATGCACTATCACAACAAACCAGGATGCATTCTCATCAGTGCTAGGTATGCACTATCACAACATCCCAGGATGCATTCTCATCAGTGCTAGGTATGCACTATCTGAGCCACCAGGTAAATTGTTCAGTCTCAGCCTCCCTATGGGGCTTGTGTGTGAGACCTGGAGAACAGCCTCTGTTAGAGTGTACCCTCTACTGACCCATGTAATTATAGGTCCATCAGCCTCTCCAGCCTTATATGCAAAGCCATGGAAGATATCATAGCAGAACTCATTTATACAGACACAGACTTCTTAATGAACTAGACTCCACATAGTTTGTTTTATGAAGAACAAGTCCTACCTCCTGAATATTGTAAGTTTCTTTGAAAGGTTACAGAGGCTGTGGACAGTAGTCAGTCTGGGCACACTGCTTATCTTGACCTGACCCTTAAGCCCCACCCACACCATATTCCTCTAACATCCCTATTTGACCCACACCCAGGAAAGCCACTCCAATCATTTCCTTCAATTATTTAAACGCACAGGAAGAAAAGATACCCTGTAATGTAGTTAAACTGCAAGTGAAGGTGGAATTTTCCTTTAATAAACTTGCTTTATCTGTTGCTCTTTCACACATATTTTACTATAAAAGTCATCCTCAGAAAATAGAAGCCCATGTGCCTTGTTTCAAAGGATTGCTTAAGTTAATCTAAACAGTTTAATTTTCTTTGGGGTAGGTGAGCGAGCCTTACAGCTCAGTGAAAGTACAATAGCAACATCTCTCCTACCTGTGTACAGTAGCGTAAGCCTTGGGGACACAATACTATGTGAAGGAAAGGGGCACTTATTTTAGAGAGATACAAAATATGCACTTACATTAACAATATTTCAGCACTGGAGGAACAACTTTGTAGAAAACAAGTTGTCAATCAGCACAGTATAACATTTGTGTTACTTTTTAACAAGGTAAGTATGCTAAACAGTCCATCCATAGCTCTCAACGAATCGGAGACAAATCTTAACAGAATAAGGGACAAATCCAGAAAAAAAATCAGTAATGACAAAATAAGAGAATGTGAATTTATATATATTTTCTGAATTAAAGGAAGTACGTAACTCTTAATTATTGTCACAATTTATTAAGGGTAATTTACCACATTTTCTCCAAAAGTCAGGAGGGATTAAATACACAGATAGGCTAAAAGCCCTATCCCTCTACTCAGTTTCATACAGACTCCTCAGAGGTGACCTCTGTCTGGCATACAAGGCGATCACGGACCCCACCTTGATGGGATTACTGCATATCTGCAAGTCAAGCTTCACTCCAGTAACCCGCACGCTCGGCCTCAACCTGGTCTATGACATCAACAAGACTTGTTGGCGGAACATATTTGTGTTGTTGCAGAGACTCCCCCATCTATGAAATAGACTCCCTGTCCACATCAAGCAGAGTACCTCTTTACCCCTTTTTAAGTGCAACCTGGATAACTGGATGGGAAACAGAAAATATATCCCTGGGATTCCACACATGTCCCTGCTGAACAGGTGCTGATTTGTCTAAACATGGGCTAAATTCTTGGCTAGCCTTATAAGGCCAATAGCCTAGTAACCTCCTATGATCCTATGAAGAGGGACAGATCTAAAATTTGAGTCAGAAGCAGGGACATCCATGAAAATTATGGAGAGTTGAGAGGTCAGATGCAATCTCATGGAGAAAATATCAGTATGCAGTTCTTAAAAATAAAATAACCAGATAACGAATATAATAAACTTAGCATTAAAGAAAAAATGTATTTGAAGCCAAATGGACCTTACACACAAAAAAAATAAAAAAAATAAGTTTTTAAATCTTGTTGAGTTAAAAGTTTCCTCACATATGTAAATAAAGAATGCCAGAATAAAAGCAGATGTTAAGAAATGCAGCTTTTTACTTGCACATGTGCTATAGTGTGCGGCATTGCATTGAAGTCCCCAGATTGAGTGAAAAGAAAGGGTTCCCTAGAGTTGGAGACAGACCACTGCTATAAATAAGTGCAAAAAAGTTCAGTCATGGTGGTAGCAGCATACTTGCTAAACTGTTTTTCTTAACAGATATTGTACTTGTTAAGAAGAATGTGCCAAGCGTAAATGTAAAAAAAAAAAAAAGAAGAAGCCATCAAGAGTAATTTTAACTAAACATTGCAGCATTTATTAGTTTTATGGCATAGCTTGGCAGTAGGTGAAGGTAACGGAGAACTCTGTCATCCATGCATGCCAAGGACAGTGTATGACTCATTGTTCAAAGTATGTTTGGATATGATGCTGTCATATACACCATAATTCTTCCTTCCAGCACAAGGGAAACACTCGATTGTTTGTTCTTTTTAAAATAATTCCACAACAGATAGACTTTCTATAAAACAGACTTATTAGCTAAGCTGTTAAACAAACTGACTAAGGGCTCTAGGTGAAAATGAGTTAAGTAACTACCTTTGTGTACATATTTCTTACTTTACATACCAGAGCCAGATCGTGGTCAAATAGGGCCCTAGGCAGGGTAATAGATTGGGCCTCCCAAAAGCAGCCCCTCCTGCAGCAAACCCTCCCCCCCCAGCAGCAGACCCCTTCCCAGCCATTCCAGTGTTCCATTACTTGGCTATTTCTCAACAGTTACCATAAACACTACTCAAACCTTTCAGTGTGCATACTGTTTTCTTATTTACTTCTACAATGATTACAGATATTGAAATAAAATAGCACAAACACAGATAGCCATTTACTAAATGAACAATACAGTCTTGCAATGAAACCAGACATAGCATGAGCAGTAGACTTCTCTGCCCTTGAAACTTGCATTCATTGAAACGGCATGAAAACCAACATTCATTGAAAATGTATCTGGCCAGTGGAGGATTAAGTTTACCTTTGGGCTGTTTTCAAACCAAAGTCTCGTTGCACACATGAAATTGCCTGAAATTCATATTCCCTTGAAAATGCACCAAAACTCTTAATTCCCTGAAAATGCATTGAAACTCAAACTTACATTTCTGTCAGCAGTCTGGTAGTTAGTGTACAACAGTGGTTCCCAAACCTTTATGGACCGAGATCCAGTTTTGAAAATGGTAATTTTTCATGATCCACTACTCACGTCGACATGTGTGCATGTGAAGCACGCATGGTCCTCCTTAAAGGAGAAGATGCTGTCACCATGGAATGTGTTTTTGGATTTAAAGGGGCCATGTAAATTATTCTCATACTTTAATTATTAGGAGAGCTAGATCATGGTCAAATGGGCACTAGGCAAGGTAATAGATTGGGGCCCCATAGGAGCAACACTTCCTGCAGCAGCCCCCTCCCCAGCCAAACCAGTGTTCCATTACGTGGCTATTTCTCCCCAGTTACCATGAACACTATTCAAACCTATCAGTGTGTATACTGTTTTATTTATTCCTCACTGATTACAGATATTGAAATAAAATGCACAAACACTGATATCCATTTGCTAAACAAACAATACTGTCTCGCAATGAAAACAGAATTAGCATGAGCAGTAAACTTCTCTGCCATTGAAACTCACATTCGTTGAAACAGCATTAAAACCCACATTCAAATAAAATGCATCTGGCCAGTGGAGAATTAAGTTTACCTTTGGGCTGTTTTCAAATCATAGGCCCCTTGAACACATTTTATGGCCATGCATACACGTATGTGTTCTTCGATTCACCTTCCTGATTGTATTAAATTATATTCCTTGTATAATACAGCACACTTGTTAGAGTGGGTTTTAAATTTGTAGTTTTGAACATTTTTTCCAGTAAGCAATGAAACAAAATGTATGACCCACTAATGACAAAACTGACCATTTCAGAATATTTTAGTCATAAAAGGCCACTCAAACTTTTGTCATTACAATCCACCAGTGTCAGTCAATAAGCACAATCTTTGCAGAAGTAAAATTCATCCAAATAATTCTACATTAAAGAGATTTGTAAATATTGAAGAGGCTGTTACTGGCAAACAACTTTACATTTCAGAGTTTAATCAACAAATTCAGTGCTTGCAGCCCTTGAAGAATTAATTGCCTACATTACATTAAAGAAAAATGTGGTAAGCTAGTAATATTGCAATAGGGAATGACTGAGAAACCGACAAAAAGATCATAGTTACTAGGATTCTTATATAAAAGAGGGTACACTCAGGAATGCAGAACCCCCACACCCCCTTAAAATGCATCAAATATCGTGAACTAGGGCATTACATACCATGCATCCATACCTCTCAACCT
Organism: Protopterus annectens; assembly: GCF_019279795.1. NCBI lineage: Eukaryota > Metazoa > Chordata > Ceratodontiformes > Protopteridae > Protopterus > Protopterus annectens. Next base: position 724,517,212 of record NC_056734.1, on the reverse strand, counting down.
CTTAGCACAAGAAATCTGAACAAAGCCTAAAATAATGGGGGCAAAGGTCCCCAAACAGGGACAGATTATAAATATTGCTGTTACAGACTTACCCCCGGATTTACTATTCTTCTGTGCAGGACTAGTTTAGTCCTGCATGGAAGCGGCCATTTAGGATCAGGACAGCAGCATGCCAAGCATATTAATGAAGGCGCACTGTCTGAGCTCCTAATCGTACACGGAGCATGCAAGAGTGCAGGGGCATGTCTGAGAGCAGAGCTCTCACAATATACACACCTCTGCAATGAAGAACAGCAGACAAGTCCTAAAAGAATGAGCGAGACCACTCATAGGTGTACACATACCCCCAGCAACATCCCCCATGTGTACAAGAGCAATAGTTAAAACAAAAAATATAAAAATATTTTATTTTTTTATGAAAAAGATTAAATTTAACCGTAGGTGTGCGGGTTTGCCCATCGCCTAGCTACAGTTAATGTAGCTTAAATGGCAGAAGAGGATAAAAAGCAAAATATCTGCAAATGAAGCAGTACAGCAATAGTGTAGTGGGCAGAGCATTTGCCTTATGAGCAGTCATTCCCGGTTTGAGTCCCACTGCAGCACATTCCATTTTACATGTCAAATCACTTTATGACCAATATTTTTAGTTGCATAACCTACTAAACAACATATATTTGTGAACTGGAGTACTGCATTAAATGCAGATGTGAGGTGTCAGTGTCATAATGTTGCAAAGTTCACAGATAATCACACGTGTCCCATACAGTATATGTACACAGGAATCAGGGATACAAATGGAAGGTAAAATGTGTAATGAATGATAACTCCATACAGCTTCCAAATCCTCCACATTCCCAAGAACCATTAGACATTACTGTCTAAATTAGTGCAGTGGTAAGCGGGAGTAAGCACTAGTAAGCAAGTGTAAGCACATTTAAGCACTTGTAAGTGGGTTTAAGCCTGTTTGTGCGGGTGTAAGCATTGTGACACTGGTTAAGCAATATTGAAGCTAACTCTCTGTAAGCATATTTAACTGAAGCTTGGCATAGCTTACCCTCGTGCAAACCCATGCAAACTCTCCTATAAGAGCTTAAAAGTGCCTTAATCACTCTGCATGCAACAGCCACTGTTCCAGCCAGAAACAAAATAAGCAGCCTTGAACCCAGGACCCTGTACACTATAGTCGCAGTAGTTAACCACTAAGCCATCGCAGCAGTACAGAAGACTGAGGTATCAGCAAACAAATCCTCACTATAGGAAAATCAAAGTGAACATCTGAAAGGAATATATATACAATCTTATGTTGTATAACCTACTACATAACATAAATATGTGAATTGGAGTACTGCAGTAAGCCCAGATGTGAGGTGTAATTGTAATAAAGTGCTGAAATCCCCTAATAAACACAAGGACCCCATACAGTGTACGTACACATGAATCATGGATACCATACACATATATAACATGTAATGAATAAGAAATCAATACCAAAAAGAAAATATAATGCAAATTAGATATTAAGCAACACTAAGCATTGCACAGCCCAGCTTAGTAGGTGTAAGCAATGTGTAGACCAGCTAACTCAGTTTGCCCATTGGTATACCCCTTTAAGCAATGCTAACCTTAGGTAAGCAGGTTTGCCCATAGCTTAGCATTTTCAAAACTGTCCAATCATGACAAAGTGCAGGAAATTGGCCCTATTTAAACCTAACAGGTAGGAATACATTACATAACTAGTTGTAGCTTCCCCTTGCAGGCAGTATGTCTGGAATGGGAGTGGGTGTGTGCTGTCAGGCGCAGTGCTGGGGCATCCAATAGTCCAGAGTCATGGCAGGACTCCTTGTCAAAGACCATGAACAAAGACTGCTGCAGGGCCAGTACCAGGGTTCCCAATATAAAGTGGAAGCCTGGGACCATCTTGCCCGTGACCTCACCACTGCCACTGGCATACCCCAAACTGGTGAGCAGGTCAGGCATCACTATGCCGATCTGAAGGGGCAAAAGGGGGATCTCTTGGATCAGTGGATCCAAGAGGCTAGGACAACAGGGGAGGTCCTAGCTGTGTGTAAGTATCACTCCACTACCTGTTTAATAATTGCCAGTTCATGTATATTATGGATAGGTATGGCTAAATATTCCTCTTATGTCCTTTACAGCAGCAAGTGAGCGGGCTGTAAACCAGGAGGCCCATGGATGTTGCTTGGAGAGGTTGTGACATGAGGCAGGTTAGTAATACACTTGCATGTACTGTCATAAGAAATACATCTAAAAGTATTAGTAAGTTAATTGCCTGCATAAAACCTGTATTGTTTAAGGCAAGTATTGCATACACCAGAAAATATAGCAGGAAGAGTCTCATATAGGTTGTATGTAAATAAAAGCATAATAGCCTGACAATAATGGTCTAACTGCTGGACTGCATGTGTTTAGTCTGGTATCATATGGTAATGTAGATTTGCAATCATTTAATAGTACTGTTGTATTAAGCACTGCTACCCACACTGTGCAACATAAATAAAATGTGTAGGAATGTCTGCATATGACTGGTGTAATCCCCAGAGGTCATTTAGTACAACTAAGAGAGACATAGACAGAAAACAATGAAAAGACAGACAAGAAAATCCAAATAGCACAGCAACTGGGATGTGAACTGTTGTATTTTTAGCACACGCAGCCATGGTTCGAATTCTGGGAGGGTAGTAGCCTGCATACAGACTCATACCCCAAAACTGTATAGATATGTCCAGAATGTCCAGTAAATTGGCCCATATCTGCTGCCTGTCACTCTGTCCCCCTGAGAAATCAGTGGGATGATCCCAGACATGTATGCAGCAAACAAGTAATACAACTGATTGTCACACATCTATAAGAACAAACCTGTCGCTCTAGCATCTCCCCAAACTGTTATGAGAGTAATAAGCCAAGTATGTCCCATCTACACCCCCATGTTGTCAAGTTGTGACCACAGTGCATACAGTAACAGAGTGAGATGTATGTGTATAATACTAATGTGGATTCTGGTAATTTGTGTGCAACATTCAGGTAGTGCTAACAAACATTGCTCCCACAGGTCCATCAGATATGAACACTGTGCTTAGAAATAAAAGATTGATACCCTGTGCTGGTACTGCTTACTCTGGTATTGTATGGCATTGTGAGTGTTGCAGTTGCTCTGAATAATAAGGTATCACTCATCACTGTCACCCACACTGTGCTACATAATATAACTGTCTAGGAAATCCTGTATAAGAGTGTTGTAAGTCACTAAAGGTCGAAGAGGGCAATAGCCTACATATGTCCCGGTTCACCTGCATGTGGTCAAGACATAGCCAGGGTCTGTGCAAAAAGAGATGGACAGGTATGTGCATAACATCAACTTGGAATCTGGGAGTGTGTGTAGAAACAGTTAGCTAGTGTTAACAAACAATTCCTCCACAGGTATACCAGGTAAGAGGTGTATACTGCAGGTAAAACCAGTTCATGTATATAATTGTCAACAGCCATGCCACTGTCCAAACTAAGGCAATAGGGTAGTGTACTAATACTTGTAAGGTACAGATAGCACTGACTAGGAAAGTAATACAAACTACAGGAATATACTAGTTGTTAATTGACACCCCCCCCACCATATCTGCAATAATAAACTAAATACCCAACTCAGTTTGGTATATGATGACTTAACTGTAATGTTAGGACATATGTCCTATTGTTTGATAATTATTTAAATCTGTTTCTATGCATGTGCTATGCTGAAATTCCCCAACATTGGTGGCATGGTGCCATCAATGTACCTGCATGCTATTGTAATTACCACTGTGGTCCCATATATGCATGTGTTCTGTTTGCTATGCAGCTGTTCCATATCTGGTGTCTGGGTTAATGGGAATATCTATGCATGCTGTTATACCTAATCCTGGAATGTGTTGACTATTACTAACCCACATATGTTGATAAAACATAAACACCATAGCACGTATGGGAATGCGGGTCCCAGCGGACCCACCAGTCCCAACTCAGCTGGCCGTGGTGCCGGGCACCAGCACATCTGGGGCCCAACCCAGGACCTCCTCATCCATTGGTCCTGCACCATCTTTGGGTGGAACTGCCTCAGGGGATGGGGCTCACCCCCCCCAGGAGCGGGAGTGGACAAGAACCTGTCACCTGTCGCCAGGTCGGGGTCGTGGTTCATAGCAAGCTGAAACAGCAGTTTGGAGATCTGCTATGCCAGCTCGAGGGCCGCGTGTCATGACTAGAGGGTCGGACTGGTTCTCCGACTCAGTCCCCTGCACAGCCACCTTCAGGGCTGTGAAGGTGCAGTGGTGACTGTTCATGGGTGGAGACCACAGTCCCACTGTTTCCACTAGGGGGCTCATGGGCTTCATATTTCCCAACACCCCTCCCCATCAAGGTGTTTACCCCCCACGTGTCATATACCGCACCTGTATGCATCCTGTTTGTTTTGTCTGTTAACCTACCCAACCTACCTCAACAAATATAACTACTATCCCTTCCCAACATCCCACTCTCACCTGAAAAAAAAAAAAGAGCAATCTGTTCCCAAAAAAATCTCGCCCCATACATAGCTGCCTATTTCACACATGTGTCCACTGGGCACATATAATCTGGTCTAATTGGCATCACAACATATTATCGTTGTCCTAACCCATCTCTCAGGGGTTTTAGTTTCCAAATCTACCTCCAAATTCAGTGCATATGCACAGCTGTTGCTGTAGAAGAAATGGGCAGCTATGGACCTTCCCAACACCCTTCCTACACATCCCTAGCTATTTTCCCTACTGCCTTTCCCTCTTTGTGCCCTTTTTTCACCACTTTCCTATCAACCCTTTTTTCTTTTCCTTTAAAGAAATTAGCACAGGGGTAAGCATGAGTAAGCACTTTTAAGCAGCTGTAAGCGGGTTTAAGCCTGTTTGCATGGGGGCAAGCAATGCCTGCACAGGTTAAGCAATTTAGAAGCTAACTGAATATAAGAAACTGCAACCAGAAGTTAGCAGTGCTTACCTCTGCGCAAACCCACTTACAACTGCTTAAAAGTGTCTTAATCACTCTGTATCCAATGGCCCTTGTTCTACCCAGCAACAAACTAAACAGCCTCTGCAAGACTTGAACCGATGACCCTGCACACCATAGCCAAAGTGATTGATCACTAAGGCATGTAAGATATACATAACCCTGATGTTTTCACAAACACATCATCCAGCAAAGTTATTCAACAGTACAGAAAATGTATTTAAACATGTAGATGTATGTGTGTGTGTGTATATATATATATATATATATATATATATATATATATATATATATATATATATATATTTATATCTAAATAGATATATACATATCTATATATGTAGACACACACACACACACACACATATATATATATATACATATATATATATATATATATATATATATATATATATGTATACATATATATATATATATATATATATATATATATATATATATATATATATATATATATATATATATATATATATATATATATATATATATATATATATATATATATACATATATGTATATATATATATATATATATATATATATATATATATATAGCCATATATATATATATATATATATATATATATATGCATAAATATATATCTATATATGTATATGCAGACATATATCTATAGATATAAACGAGAACATAAAAACATATATGACCACATGCACCATTAATGGGGGTGAGGGTGCCCAAGCAACATACGTCTTGTATCTATAGATATTCCCCCCATAGCCAAACATGTCTGCCTTGCAACACAATGCCAACTGTTGCAATTCCCATAACCAGGACCTGACACAACATGTGCAGAAGATGTTAACAGTACTCCATCCCACCTGTATGATGTCAGGCTGGTAACATATCATGCAGTACAGTCTGGCTACATTAGGGAATGTACAATGTGGAAGCAATCAACATTCCTAAGATACATATACATAGACATATATATGCAGATACATATTATATATATATGGGATCCATCAATATGTTCGAAGTTCCACTACTTCGAACCCCACTTCACCGAGTCCACTTGTTCGAAGTAGTGAAACTTTGAACATTGACTTCGGCAGTCACACTACAGTGCTGAATGGGAATATTCCCTTTTCTGCACTGTAGTGCAATCCCGGAGTTGGCATATTTAAGTAGGGGGTGTGGGGGGCACAGCCCCCCACATGGGGGGTACAGGGTGGCTTGCACCCCCTGCAAAAACATGCTTTAGTGGGGGGTTTTTTGGGTAGTTTGGGGAAACTAGACTTCAATGAAAGTGCACTTTCATTTAAGTGGACTTTCGCTGAAGTGTAGGGTCTACTGCTTTATTTTGAAGAAGTGTATTTTCAATGTAAAGCAGTAGACCCATATAGATATATATGTAACTACACATACACACACAGAGATATGTATAGGAAGAAGATGCATATGTAGAGGGTGCACACAATACGGAACAGCCACTATGCCTACAGTTGCCACCTTACCAAATGGACATTGTATGAGCCACCCATACAAATGACAATTGTTGTTTGCAACATATACCCACAGAGAGGACAAAGGATATAACATCGCACACAGGTTTGCATTCATGGTAAAGCTTTATTTGTGTACTATTACAGTTGCATATGCCATGTCATATAGCTGTTTAGACTCTGAAATACATATAAACAGACTAATGCAACTGTGAAACAGATAAATTAATACAGTATTCTGGAAAGGTTTACATATATTGCTGTCCAGGCCAAGGCCTTCAAGTAGTACAACAGTAAAGACAGACTGGGTCACAGGGTAACAATCAATCAACAGCAAGTAATGCAGATATATAATCCAGCAGCCTCTATCTACACTCTGTACACAATCCCTAGGGGTAAAGAGTTCAGTTGACACAGTGGGATGTATCTATTACATGATAAGGTATAACTGACACCATCACAATCACACTGACAAACAGAACCATCTGTATGGCAGGAAGCAGTAGGCCTGAATTTACCCAAGGTGAATTGTATGGCAATGTACTTCAAGATACCTTAAGGCAGCTTACCCCTGATACCCCCACATGTTGTAACAGCCTAGGTTAGTTATCATGCATCGACCCCTCCATAGACTGACATACAGGGCCATATACTACTGTTACATACACTGGCCTCTGGACTGCATAAGGGCACACATGTATTGTGTAGATGAAGCCCGTACACATATGGACCCAACCCCATAAGATGTGTGGGGGCCACAACAGCAGTGGAATGATGGCAGGAATGGCAGCATGACATACTCACAGCCCACTACATAACAACCCCTAACAGCATGCCATATGGACAAAGCCTGGTATGTAGGTGGAGGACAGAGGCTGAAACACAGGCCCATATGTGAAATAGTGTTGTCATACACTAACCAAGTTGCTGGTGTTACAGGATAGTCTGCAACATACCTTTAGTCAGGAATATGAAGTTAGAAACACAAATGGATGTAGCCATGTACTGATAGCACTCAACACACACACACTGCCAGTGATATATCTGACACAAGACCTGTGTTGTGGAGAGACAAAACATAACAGGCACACCTCTGCCATCAAGTGGATAGGCCCACAGTTGAGAGCTATGCAGACAGACTGCATTCCATGTTAAACCAGTATGTACACACAAACCCTGTAACACTGGTGCTATACAATGCATACAACAACACTACTCACACTCTGTCTGTAGTTATGGAACCTCATACACATATGTAGCTGGCCTGAGTGTGCAAGTTTCCTTGTAAGAGGTATTGCTACCTGCTGTCTGTAGCACTGCTGCCCATACACAGGAAGTATGTCCACAATACAGGAAAGGTAAACGGACCACGCTCACGTGACAGTGGTAATTGGAAGTACTACACAGCATGCTGCATGCAGGTAGCAAGTGGAGGACACTGATTGGTGCAGAGGCCATCACCTGATCATGTGCACCACCTACAAAAGCCATGCTGCAATCTATTCAAAGCAGCTCAATCAATTTACTGGAGAGAGAAAGAGATAGAGAGAGAGTGAAAGTGAAAGAAAGTGACATTGAAAGGGAAAAAAACAAAAAACAAACTAAGAAAGAAAGCAGGCTAAAGGCCAATCCAAAGGAGAACAAAACAAATTCCTTACAAGGTCACTATCCAGAACAAACCTCATTCCCATAACAGGTATGTGATGTATGCATGTAATTGGCTGTAGTATTTGGTCCATAATAATGGGATAGATGATGTTGAATGATTTATATGTGCCATCAGATGTTGTTGTTGTAATGATGTTCAGCTGAACAACTGCTAAGGACAATAGAGTCTGTCCCTGTGGGTAGTGGGTCATACCCGTCAACTGTACAGAGCAGCACTGACTGATAAGATGTAAGCCATCATAGTGTGTGTTGTGTAATAAAAAGCATGTATACTACTGTGGCCAATAGCTCCTGGTGGTAGTAATTCCATAATGATAGACACGTGGGTTCCACAGCCCACCACTTGCAGGACACTCAGGTTAACCTGTATTGTTGCATGCTGAAATGCCATAGGTGTGTAATAAGGTTACCTGCAATCTGGCCCTACATATACCCCCCTAATATTAGGCTGTGTCCATATGTGGCACCTGTCTGTGTTGTAGCAAGGCAGGACACTGCAGCTGTACAGAAAGGAGTTTTGAGATTGTGGGCCTGATGTCAGAATGTACCCCATATATAGGTATGTATGTGTGTGTGTGTGTGTGTGTATATATATATATATATATATATATATATATATATATATATATATATATATATATACACACACACATATATACATATATATATATATATATATATATATATATATATATATATATATATATATATATATATATATATATATATATATATATATATATATATATATATATATATATATATATATATAAATATATATATATATATATATATATATATATATATATATATATATATCCATATATGTATATATATATATATATATATATATATATATATGTATGCCCATATGTGGACGTATATATAAACACATATATACATCATATATATCAACACATATATAGATATATATCCATATGCATATGTCTACATATATACAAACATGCACACATATATGTATGTAAATACATGCCCCCTATATTACCAACACAGTGCTGCATGCTATGAGCGAGGGAACAGCACGCATAGCAATACACACAGATATATACAGCTGACAGTGTGTGCAACATGGATGGGTATGTCACATGTGAACCTCTTGTTGGGACCACATCCCTCTTGTCTGTGAAGTAGGGAATGGGAATATGGGGAAGTATGGTAGGTATAGTTGTGGAGGAGTTCCGGGTTGGTAGATATACAGGACAGCCTACAGGGGTGGTATATGACATATGTGATGGGTAAACACCCTGAATGGTGTGTGTGGTCTGCGATGTGGAAGCCCCATGGTCCCAATATGGACACAATGGGAACAAGCCTCCCTCCCACTGCTACTCACAACAGCAGTCCATGTTCTGAAGGTGCCTGGCCTGGAGACTGAGCAGGAGGAGCATGTGGACCCTGTGAATGTGTACTGGGTGCCTCAAGGTGGTGTCGCACATCCCACATGTGTCTGTGAAGCACGCTATGGAACAGACCCTGGACCTGACCTCAGGGGACACGAACAAGTCTGTGTGTGCCCCTGTGGGGGGACAACATCCCCTGATGTGGTTCCACCTGAAGGTAGTGCTGGAACAGGACATGAGGAGGCCCCAGGGTGGGTCCCACATGTGATGTGGCCTGGTAACATGGGCAGATTGGTTTGGAGAGGTGGTTCTTCTGGCAAATATGCCCTAAACATGCTATTGTGTCACTGTTATAGAACATATGTGGGTAGTAATAGTCTACACAATCCCGGAACATGTCCAACAGCATGCATAAATATCCCCAATAACACAGAATGTCAGATGTGCAGCAATCACATAGCAAGCATACCACAGGCATATATGAAACCATACTGGCCCTGACAATGGCATGCAGGTGAATAGTCCATAACAGGGCAGCAATGATAGTGTACCCACAGGGAACATGCCTACAAACACATAGCACAAAGTGTGATACAATACAATACCTGTCCCACAGGTAGGTAAGCTGTAGCCATACCTATTGAGTTGTGTGTACAGTTTGTTGTCACTGATATGGTGGGGGGGGTGACAGAGATGTGTATGAAGAACAGTGGTAACCTTGCTGTATGAGTTGCTAAGACCTGTTTCCATCTTTATGTCTTTCAGGCAAAATGTCAGATGGACGGCTCTCATCTTATTCAGCTGCTGAAAATGAAGTAGTACTAACCTACCTAATCCAGCGCTACACTGTCCTGTTTGGCCGGGCCACCCATGTGCAGCAGGAGTGGACCACTTTGTGGAATGACCTAGTCCACAGGGTCAATGATGCCGGACTGCACAGCCACAGTTGTGAGTAGATCTGGCATCATTGTTCTGACCTGCTTCGCAATGCCCATCAGCATGCTGCTGCAGTCTGGGGGGATCATCTTGCAATGGGGGGGTCATGCCATCCATCCCCCCTGACACATAAGGAGCTCCTCACCAGCCTTGTGGCACCTGCCCTACTGCACAGCCAACAACTGTCGGACACCATTGTAGAGGTGGGTGCTACCCACACACTGGCTGAGACCATGCAGTTAAGGCCACAGGGCACATCAGTAGACCACTGTTGCATATGCATCCGCATCTGTACAGGTAGATCATACATATCTGACATGTCATATATATATAGTTTGTTGCTGCATAGTAATAATAAATAGATGTGCATACATGGTAGTATTGTGGACATGTACTGTTGATGTACTGTAATGCTGCACCCACCCTGTAGCAATGCTACAGGTGTGGCCACTGACTTTGCATCTCTCACCCTCTTATGTAGGTGTTCTGATATACCACCAAGAAATCAGCCTGTAGCTGGTGAGTATGGATGCTTGCCAATACACCGGGCATTTAATGGCTATAGTATATTCCATGCACACATCTAACACACCTAAGCAGAATGCATGCTGTACATGTGCACGTATTGTTGCTGTTAAATACACGGCATTACAGTGATGGGCATGATGGGGTATTGGAAGGGTATGTCAGACACCTGCAAGATAACTAACATCCTGTCATTGCGGAATGTGTCCACAGGTATTAACATAATTGTGGGAGACATGGCCCACAGTAGGGTCATGTGTGAAACAACACCCGTATACAGTGCAACAACAGTGTATATACCAGTAGTACAATGGCAACTGTTACAGATTTACACTATGGCATAACATATTTACTGTGGTCCACATTATTAGCTGGGACTAGGCTGTAACACATGGTGTTCAGTGTATGGGACACGGCAAACCAACACACGTGTAGGCCTTACTTGCCAAGCATCTGCAAAAAGACTGAAGGTGGGGAGGGGGTGTCAGCATGACACACCAGTGCACTGCAGCAGGGATACTAAGGATGCTAACAATGGCTGTGTCTGCACACAGTCAGGTTCAGGAACTGTGCCAGACATAACCCTACCCCCACAGCAATAGTGACGGCAGTGTGTGAACACCAAGGGATGTGCACATGAGTAAACCTTGCAAACATGCATATTTGGGGGACATGTGTACAGCAGACCAAACATACACTGGCATATGCAGATGGCCCATGCTATTATACCCCTGCCACGAGTAGTGACTGCTGTAGTATACATAACAATAGGTGTAACAAACCGTCATGATAAGGGTGTCCACACATATGCACACACGGACTGTATGTATCACGGTCAACATCCGTACACCTAAAACATACCATAGACACTGCATGTGAATATACAGGACATATGTCACATATTGGGCTCATGTACTGTTAATATATGTGGTGATGTGGTCCCATGGCAGATCAAGGAAGGGTGCGTCATATCAGCAAGGGTGTGAACACTCCCCATAACCATGGTATGGTCTGACAGTTGTCAGTGTAATAGTATTGGATTGGTTATAAATGGTCCATTGATGTTGAGATCTGTAAACCACACATCAGGCAGTCACAAATGACATCTGTCCACATATCATCCCAGGTATATGTTTCTGAATAACATAGGGGCTGTGAGCATTAGAGCTGACATAACTGACGCAATACTACACATTCAGTAATGGGTTGTAGACCTGTGAGGTTTGGTTCACAGTACATGGCAGGGTGCAGAACAGGTGCACAGCAATACTGTGTACATGGGTACAGTGGTATCCAGGGGAAGGGGCATCACCTACTAACACAGCACATGCATCACACACATGTATACTGTTGCTAACATGGATTGACTATAACTGCACTGCATGCTGTCGTATACCATATGTTATGCATGTTGACAGATGGGTAATAGGAGGACTGTGTATACTATCTTTGTGCACCCTCACCTGTGTGTGTGTGTGTGTGTGTGTGTGTGTGTGTGTGTGTGTGTGTGTGTGTGTGTGTGTGTGTGCGCGCGCATCAGTGGGTGGTTATTTTGTCTGTAGGGTCACTCTGGTGAAGTGGAGGGAGGGTGATGTATGTAGAATGCATGTGTGCATGTGTGTGTGTGTGTTTGTGTGGGTGTCCATGTATGCACATGTGCGATTGTGGGGTTGTTGATACAGCAGTACTTCCCTTTGGGATCATGCAGTAAATGGACATAGACTGACACATAACACACCAGGAATACTTGACATGTATGTAATCACAGGACAGCTGATAGTATAATAAGGTCTGTAGCATGGAACATGCATTGGTAGGGAAGGTAGACACCAGGTATACCCTTAATATCGCATTCAGCAGAGAGGTGAGCAACAACCCACATATGCAGCACTACAGATGCATTGGGGAATTACTAGACAACACCAGGGAGTGTATCCATATATTACAGTTGTCACATGATAGGTTGACTGAGCAGCATATCTGGCATGTACTGAGCAATACTTACACATGACACTCCAGTGCGTGAAAATATGGAGTGAACATAGTAGCCCCTCACATATAGGGGCCATGCTCACGATGTCCGGACATACACAGGGTGAACACTGAATGACAGCAGTGAGGCCATGTAAAATCACTCCACTCAGGTCAGGGAGGTAATGGAGAAACAGGTCCTGTGTTATGAACACTTGTCTAAGCATTTAGAGGAATGATATGTTAATGAGTGGTATTAATGAGTGTATGTTACAAAGTGTGATGCAGGATGGAGAACACATGGGAATAAACATGGGACTGTCTGTAAAGTCCTGGACAGGTAGGTATTAAGATAGTGTGTGTGTGTGTGTGTGTGTGTGTGTGTGTGTGTGTGTGTGTGTGTGTGTGTGTGTGTGTGTGTGTGTGTACTGTTATGCAATGCTGTACAGGTCTTAAAGTGCATTTCTTGTTTTCCCCCACATGTGGCGAGGTGGGTCAGGGTCCCTCCTGCATGCAATCTGATGTTGGTGTCCATGCAGACACTGAAGATGGTGATAGTACTATTGAGACACAGGTAGGGTTGTCAGGGGCCAAAATAGCACCATCATTTGACATGCCCCTTTTAGCACCCCGACCCAGCACACAGTTTCAGTGCCTATACATACCCTATCACCAATGGCCATAGCGGAGGGACAGCTGGCGGTTGGTGGCAGTGCACAGGAAAGTGTGGTAACCATGCCTATTTTGTCTGGTCACAGCAGGCATAGCCAGATGTCCGGCAGGGCACCACATAGGCAGATGTCCATGGGGCTCGTGGTAAAGCCGCTGGTCACCATGCCCCTGGCAGACATGCCACAACTGATACCAGCAGGTGTATGCTTCAGGCTGTCATGGCAGTGCAGGCACGTATGGAGCATTACACCAGGCAGGGCCTGAGGCTGCAAAGGTCTGCCATCACATCTGCAAGTGACAACTTCCATGAACTGTCTTTTGCCATCCGTGCTTACACCGAGTTCATGGATAGACAGTCTGGTGAGATGATGGCCCTCATCGACTGTGGTTTGTCTGTGCTTGAACATGTAGTGGGAGTGTGGTGACAGCTGCATGGAAGTAGGCCAGCAACACCAACAGCTGGCAGTCAACATGGATGTGCTAGGACACCAAGGGGCTCCCTTAGTGGCAGTACCAGCCCTGGCAATGTGGGAGGGTCGCTATCCACACCACAACACAGCAGGCCACAAGCACATGGTCCTGGCCAGTCCCAGGAGGGACCTAGTTCCAGCGGACATCTGTCATCATCAGGGGAGAGTAGCACATCGAGGCCTGTACCTGAACGTGCCCATGGAACCCCTGGCAGGTGCAGTCCACATGTCCATGGCCAGAGGCAGTGAACTGCACACCCTGACAGGTATGGTCTGCAGCTGTCCATAAACACCTGTGTAGGGCAGCCACATGGCAGAACTGTGTGCATGCATACCCACACACTATACGAACACACCTAGGGCATCCCATACCTACACACACCACATTACCATGCCCAGTTCACCTCATTACACCCCTTACCCACACACATGATTTCAAATGTATGGCCAACCCTCGGCCTCTGGCAAACCAACAACACACCCTGTGCATATGATGATACCTGTGCCACATCCCTGTCATCCATAACATCGATGCAGGGACAGGCTAATATGGTTCTGATGCACACAGTGACTGTACTACAGTGTACCAAAGTACTGCAGTGTAACATGTTGTCAGGAGTAAAGTTTAATGCATACATGTCAGGTAGTGTAGCCATCCAGCAATGATGCGTTATAGCTGTTAGTAACACTGATTGATTGTGGTCTCCATAATGTTATCCATTTGTGTTGTAGGTGTACATGTGTCAGCAGGAGGATGGTCTGCAGTCATATTCCACAAGTGGTATGGCATTGTGGTGACACCATGGCTGTGACATATTTGGGGTACAGTTGAACACATCTCACAGGTTTGTATAACAGTTATTGCCTATGCCACATGGACAGGTGACCCACTGGGATGTGTACAATCTGCAACCTGATGTGGACCCATCCACATACACGCACACTCTTACTTGGCAATACTGGGACTAGACCCCTACCTAGGTATGTAGTGCTTCTGAAGTGTGTGGCTTTCATGAGGTGTGTTCCAGGTTACATGTTACATGCAGAATATCCCAAGACATGTACAGTATGCTAATGGGGGATGTAAGTGTTGTATATGGACAATACATAGTGCGACATACCATCATATACACATTAACAGACTCATAACAGGTAGACGCATGTCTGAGAGACCTGGGCCTATCGCTGCTAACTAACATGACCGTGTGTCCAATGTGTTACAGATAGGCTGCACACAGCACATGCATAACTGGGCTGGATTGTGGTATAATTTACCTGTATGGTTGATGTTGACAGTGGTCACCATAAAGTGGTACATGGGACATATACCGGGTGTACCTTGGTGCAATGACAGTGTACACAGCACCCAAATCCCACAGTGGATATTGTACTCCCTGACACCCATGATGACAATCTGACATACCCATCATCACACATTGCCCATGACTACGATACAACCCATTGTATATCCCAACAGTGGTACTACAGGGATATGCATCTAATGCACATGCCACAGGAATAATAGGATGTTGCATTGTCATGCCTCACCTATGGGCAGTAACAACACTATCTGTACTACTGTGTGGCAATGGGTATTGTAATAGGAGTATGTGGCCTTGGAATTCTGTACCCTACAGATATACAGACATGCACACATACACACACTTGCCAGAACTCAATGGGTATCCCATGCTTATCAACCCATATGTACAACACTGTTGTGCTGGTACTGCAAGGGTTATGTAGCCAATAGGGAGAGGAGCGTAACAGGGTACATGTAATGTCCCACACAGCAACAGCCACAACTGACTATGGCAATGGGTGTTGCGGTTGCTGTGAAGGCCCTCATGGAATTCCCAAGTACAGGTGCACTAACACACAGACACTGCTATCCTCAGTAATTCACACGTACACATGTGTCAGTACTGCGGTGGATCACTGCAGGTGGTCATAGCTGTGTAACTAGCTATTGTCCATGAAGAGATGGGTTGTGTAGGGGTTGTGTGTACAGTGGTATCCTGCCACTTGCCATGTGGCAGCAGGCAATGTATCGACAGACATCACTGTGGTGACCCTCAGGGTGAGAGTGACATGCATCAGCCAATCCTCTGGGTGCCTCCTGCAGATGGCCACTGAGGTGATCAAGTTGACATGCATGCAACATGTAATACAACACATGGTTAGTGTCTGTGATAGAGACCTGTACCCAAGCATGTTCTGTTGACTGTGGTAGTATAGTGGAGGTACCCATGGCATGTGGTGCATACAGGTTGTTGTCTCCTATACGTGCCAGTTCTTACACAGCTGGGCAGACATGTCAGTGTCAATCAAGCATAGGCTGCTTGTACATATCCCAGCTGGATACCTGCTATCTGCACATTTGTACAGGCACTGACAGTCATCAGCTTGTCAAGTTGCTATGCAGTAGGATGAATGTGTTGACTGATAGACATTTGACAACAATATGTATGCCATAACTACATGCTGGAAGCCCTCACTAACATGTGCTGTACAGGGTTGGGAGGGTGGCCTAATGGTTAAGGTATTTGCCTTACAAACACAAGGTGCAGCATTTGAGTCTCACAAGGGATAATTGGCTAGGCTTACAATAACTCGCAAGGGCAGTTAACCTAGTACTAACCTATGAACATATGAACCTGTGAAGATGGTAGTCTACAGTTACATTCCACATGTCAGATCATTATCCAGGAGGGGATATATACTGTGACAAAACTCACACACCAGGGGCACATCAGGGAGGCCTCAGAG